>NW_011179800.1:0-502 GCF_000146605.3 Meleagris gallopavo
TTTTGGTGTGAAAAGGGGTCCTTTGGGGAGAAAACGGGGTGTAGATGGGAGCAAATGTCCTGTTGAGGAGTGTCCAGCAGTATTTTTGAGAGAAAAGGGAAGGTACTTGTCAGAAAAGTGCTCTTTCTGGGAGAGAGTAGCATAGTTGGTTGGAAAATGCCACCCATTTGTGAGAAAGCTGCTTTGTTTCCGGGAGGAAATAGCATTCTTTGGGGAGAAGATGTCCTCTTTTGGATGGAAAAGTGTACTTGTGGGAGAAGCTGTCCAATGTTTGGGCCCAAGGTAGCATTACTGGGAGGTAATGTCATTGTATTGGAGAAGGGTGGTATTTCTTGGGGGGAATGTGTTCTTTTTGGAAGCCAACGGTGTACTCTGGGGGGAAAAAGCGTCCTTTCTGGGAGAAAGTGTCCTAGTTTGGGGAGAAAGTGTCATAGTGCGGAGTGTGGTGTAGCAGATTAGGGGGAATTGGGAGGTATTCCTAAGAGAACTGTCATTTCTGGGT
>NW_011179802.1:0-531 GCF_000146605.3 Meleagris gallopavo
GGAGACAAGTGGTATTAGTGGGAGAAGATGTCCTATTCTTGGTTGCAAGTGTCCAATTTGGTCTTGTCATCTAGTCTTTTGGGAGAAAACGTGCGGTAGTTTGAAGAAACAGGTATGCCTGGGAGAAAATACCATCTTTTTGGAAGCACAGGCCCAATTTCCAAGTGAAATGTGGTATTTCTGGGAGAAAATGACAAGTACGTGGGAGAAAAGTGGGCAACTGTGGGAATGACTGACTTCTCTTGGAGGGCAAGTGTGGTATTTTTGGTGTGAAAAGGGGTCCTTTGGGGAGAAAACGGGGTGTAGATGGGAGCAAATGTCCTGTTGAGGAGTGCCTAGCAGTATTTTTGAGAGAAAAGGGAAGGTACTTGCCAGAAAAGTGCTCTTTCTGGGAGAGAGTAGCATAGTTGGTTGGAAAATGCCACCCATTTGTGAGAAAGCTGCTTTGTTTCCGGGAGAAAATAGCATTCTTTGGGGAGAAGATGTCCTCTTTTGGATGGAAAAGTAGTAGTTGTGGGAGAAGCTGTCCAA
>NW_011179803.1:0-495 GCF_000146605.3 Meleagris gallopavo
CCAATTCAGCCGGCTGCTTTTCTCCGACGAGTGAGCGGGCACCTGTCCGCACATCGGAAAGGAGCGGTTTTCACTTCGCCTTGGCTACATGCAGATTGCACACGACTAGCTCTGAATACTATGTCTCTGCCTTTATTTCGAGCCACAATTCGTCCCTGCGAGGCTCTCCACTGCTATACTTCTGCATTTAGAGAGGAAAAGAGTGGAAGGGAAAACCCTCTCTAATAAGACACCTGGAAGTTGGAGGAGCGATAGCTGTAGTGCTCTCAGGGAGACGCTTTCAGAAAGAGGGGAGAGATCCTTTCAGGACTTCGGAGAAAAAACCCCCCACTCGCAGGTAGTGCAGGAAGCATCGGAATCGCACTCCTTCGCTCTCATGCTCAGAGAGCGGCATTCGTGCTGAACCGCTCCGGAGACTTTGCCGTAGCTGGCCGAGAAACGCGCTTTACCCGAACGCCGCTTTCTGCCGTCAGCAGCGGTCTCGTGTTTCTCGCT
>NW_011179804.1:0-414 GCF_000146605.3 Meleagris gallopavo
GAACTCTGGGACTCATCTCGTCAGGACCCAAAGACTCCTGGATGTTTGGGTCCTCAGGTGGTCCAGAACCTGATCTCCCATGGCAGTGTGGGATGGGAAGGGGTCTGTGGGACTGAGGAAGCAATGGCAGTCCCCACCTCACCAAACCAAAGCAAAGATGAGGGCTGTGCATCATGAGCAGTTCTCAGACAAGATGGAAGCCAAAATGGTGTTGGGTACCTGAGCCTTCTCTGGTGGTAAGCAACATGGTGCACAGAGTGCAGCCATGTGCTCCGAGCAAGGAGCACAGGTTTGTGAAAGAGCCCCGGATGCAGGGCAGTGCCTTCATGACTGTATTGTGTCCAACAGGTGGCAGCAGAGCTGCGGTGCTCCCAAGTGCCGTAACAACTGCACGGAGAGATGTGTTGGTCTCGG
>NW_011179805.1:0-393 GCF_000146605.3 Meleagris gallopavo
GTGTCCTTAGGGTGCACTCAACCCCACTGTTGATTTCCCTGATGAAGGGGAAACCCAGATGCTTGTACCAACTGGGCGTAGAAGCCCTTTGGGAGCAACCCTGCGGAGGACTCGGGGATCCTGGTGGACAAAGAGCTGGACATAAGCCAGTAGTGTGCACTTGCAGCCCAGAAGGCCAACTGTAATCCTGGGCTGCATTCAAAGAGGAGCGACCAGCAGGGAGAGGGAGGTGATTGTCCCCCTGACTCGGCTCTGGTGTGGGGCCCCATGTGCAGCACTGCGTCCAGGCCTGGGGCTCCAGCACAGGAATGATGTGGAGCTTTTGGAGCAGGTCCAGAGAAGGGCCATGAAGATGATCAGAGGGCTGGAGCTCCTCTCTTAGAAAGAAATGTT
>NW_011179806.1:0-409 GCF_000146605.3 Meleagris gallopavo
CTGTTTTCACTATTACATTCTCTTGTCCTCCTATTTTGTGTTCCTTGCCCCATTCTCTTGGCCTTATGACCCCTTGGCTTTGTGTTGCCACATTCATGTCGGCATTCAGTTTTGGCGTTCCCTGCCGTATTGTCTGGGCCGTCATCCTTGGCATTTCCTTCCATGTTCTCTTGGCCCTTGCCTTTGCCTGGGCATTCCCTTGCCCTCCTGTTTTTGTGGAACCCCGCACCTGGGGTGGGGTGCAGCCCTGCGAGCACAGCTGGGGGCAGTTAGGCTGTGGAGTGGGGCAGAGCCAGGCTCCACCCCTCCCTGATCCCATTTAAGGGCTGGGAAGAGTAGGGGCAGCATGTGAACCTGGGGAGTGCTTCCTTTGGAGTATGCCTTGTTCTTTGGTGATGGAGTGAGTGTA
>NW_011179807.1:0-499 GCF_000146605.3 Meleagris gallopavo
GTCAAAAGGGCAGTGGGGGGATATGGGAGAGGTTCCATGATGGGAGCAGATTCACCGCCAGCTCCGTGTGGGGGTACGTCAGCCCCACTGAGCTGTGGCTGTGTCCCATAGCTGCCCCATAGCAGCTCCAGTGCCATCCTAGAGCAGCCCAGAACAGCCCCATCGCTGCCCACAGCCCGTGGCCAGCAGCAGTTCCACCGCCAGCGGTGTGTTGGGTAAAGGCAGCTCCTACGTGTGGCTCTGCCCCGTAGCTGCCCCAAGGTATCCCTATAGCCCTCCAATAGATGTCCTTTAACGGCCCCACAACCTTGTATGGCTTCCCCACATCACTTGGGCAGGATTTCTTACAGCTGTCCCATTTGCTGTGTCTTACGCTGCAGTTTTGCTGTTCCTTCTGCAGCTGACTTGGATTTCTTCTCCCACTGTCCCCATTAAGGAGTTGATTTGCTTCAGTCCATCCCAGCTCCATTCCTGGTTCAAGTCTCCCTCATTGCCTCCC
>NW_011179808.1:0-477 GCF_000146605.3 Meleagris gallopavo
TGCAAGGAAAACTAACTTGAAAAAGGAGGAATGAAAAAGAAACAGAACCAACAAAAAGGGAAAAAACAAACAATAAAACAAAATGGAAAGGAGCAGGAAAGGAAAATGTAAAGGGGGAAAAAAGTACAAAAACTGGAAGGCAAAGCAAAGAAATACCAAGAAAGAGCAAAGACATAGAATGCAACATGATGGCAAAACAAAGGGTTCAAAGAAAGTAAGAAACAAGGAACTGCCATCCCAAATTTTTCAAAGGACAGAAGAAATAAATAAATAAATGACAATAAAGAAAAAAAGCAAAGCAAAGCAGAAAGGAAACCAAAGCAAAGAGAGAAAACCATTAAGGAATGCAGAGCAGCGCAAAGAAAAGGTATGAAAGGAAAATAAAAAGAGCAAAGCAAAGCAATGGACAAAGCAAGGGAAATAAAAGGGAAATCAATGAAAAGGAAAGGAAACCAAAGAAAATAATGCCAAGAAAAG
>NW_011179809.1:0-465 GCF_000146605.3 Meleagris gallopavo
CAGGATACGCTGCTGTGTTCTTCTCTGTTTGTCTCTTTCCAAATATGCCATTCTCTTACTTAAATAAATTGGATACTATTGTTAACACCAGCGCTCCTCGTGTAAGAGTTTTCTTTTTGTGTCTATAACACAAATCCACACCTAGGAATAGTTTTGCTTTGAACACGGCTTTTTTTCAATCTGTCATTTATTGCTAAGGCTCTTTTCCGAAGCTGCCTTTTGTTTCTGGTAGGTAGGAATATGTTCAATAGCATCAAGCATGTTCTGTGCCACTGAGATGAGGATGCAGGAGGAGCTTGATGCCTGAGGAACTTTGCTGAGCATCGAATAGGCTGAAGCCAGCTGCACCAGCAGCACGGTGCGCTGAGGCGGACCTACAGATTGCCAGGCATACGGCCAGGCATGCCCATCACTTCAGCTTCTACCTCAACTGTCTGCGGACCTGCAGTTGTCTGCTGGTGGGCA
>NW_011179810.1:0-504 GCF_000146605.3 Meleagris gallopavo
TTTTTGTCATGTTTTTCTTTTCTATGTTTTATGTGTTTTGCCTGGTTTGTCTCCTTTTGTATTCTCGGTTTTTTTAACTCTTTCTTTGTTCTTTGCTTTTTTAGGTTTTCTGTTTTCTTTTGTTTGTTGTTTGTTTGTTTTGTTTTGCCTTTTTATTTAATTTTTACTTTTTTGTTTTTAGTTTTTGTTTGTTTATGTTTTGAATGTCGCTGTTTTCCTTTGTTTTCTTTTGTTTTTCTTTAGTTTCCTTATGGTTTTTTTTCTTTTGCTTTCCACTGTTCTCTTCAGCTTGGTTAGATTTTCTTTGCAGTTACTTCCTCTTGCATTCGCTTGTTTTTTCCACCCTTTCTTTGTCTGAATCCTTTGCTTTGCCATGATATTGCACTGTATGTCTTTGCTTTTCTTTCTATTCCTTCTCGTAGTTTTGCTTTGATTTTTCT
The DNA here is from genome assembly GCF_000146605.3 of Meleagris gallopavo. NCBI lineage: Eukaryota > Metazoa > Chordata > Aves > Galliformes > Phasianidae > Meleagris > Meleagris gallopavo. Next base: position 441 of record NW_011179810.1, read on the forward strand.
TAGTCTTTTTTCTTCCTGTTTTTCTCTCGTTTTTATTTTAGTTATTATTTATTTTCTGTTTTGT
>NW_011179811.1:0-351 GCF_000146605.3 Meleagris gallopavo
AGAAACCACAGAAAACAACACGGAAAACCAACCGAGGAAACCAACATCAACCCATGCAGCAGCAGCAGAAGCCTCTGCAGCAACATGAAAAAGCAAAGAATACACGGTCATGGCGAAGCACCGATGACCACCGAGTCTGCAGGAGGCCAACATCTTGGCATCCGTGCCCGGGAGGAGGAAAGGGTAGCTACTGGGCATGCTGCTGCCTCCACCACACACGCACCTTCAGGGTCGCCAGCCCAGAAGGAGGCTGTCCCTTGCCAGCTGGAACAAAACACCTCTCTGGAGGAAGGCAAAGCACTGCCAGTCATGCCAAGGAGGACGGAAGGGTAGCTACCGGGCATGGATCCA
>NW_011179812.1:0-346 GCF_000146605.3 Meleagris gallopavo
TCCTCACGACGCAGCAGGAGAGCTGTGTGCTGTAGGTGTGTGTAACCTGTCCTCTATGTGGAAAATAACCAAGGGCATCCAGCCATGTCCAGTCTTGTTAAGTCACTGTTACATCTACTACAGCATATCTATGCTCATCAAAAAACGCATTCCTGCTTCCCCCTTAGGAGTGTATATTGTAGCTGTATCTATCTGTTGGAGGTTGGTGGTGGAGTCTGCGTGATAGCAACTAGGGACACTAACTGTGATAAGATTCATGGAGTGACGCCACTCCCAAATTCTTACGTGAACGGGCTCATGACACTGAGAGCCCATTATAACTGAGAAACAAGGGACCGATCAGGAG
>NW_011179813.1:0-546 GCF_000146605.3 Meleagris gallopavo
GAACTTATAGAACTCTAATAAAGTAGTAAGGCCCCTGAAATGAACTATAAAACAAAAACCCCAAACGGTAAAGACCATGAAGTTAACAAAATTCTTATTTTGTTCTGATGCAGAAACAACATTCAATTCTCACAATTCCCCCCTTTTCTTCTTTATACATTGTTGATTTCTGCAAAAAAAATTTGTTGTTGTTGTTCTTTAAGGCATTATCGTATACATCTCCTCCTCTGCTTCATTTTCTTCATTCCCCATCTCCCCTAATACCATTATTTTATCCAAGTACGGTGGTGGTTCATTGGGTGTTTGTTTTAATAGTGCTGTCTCAATTAATCGCTGTACCAGTCCTCTCACACAGGGGATAACACAGCACCCGATGGCTACTAAGGCTCTTGCTACTGTAATCAAAGAAGTAAATATTGATATAATTGCCCCTTTCCATTTACCAAACCAGGAGTCCAACCATCCAGTGATAGAGGTATCTATTCCTGAATTCTCTGCCAATTCGTCAGCAAGGGTGTAAGTCCTTGCAATGCCTTTGTTATTGTG
>NW_011179814.1:0-402 GCF_000146605.3 Meleagris gallopavo
GTGCCTACCTGCCCCTTGGCTTTTACAGAGCCCGTCCTTTATCTAACAGTCTCGGTTTCTTATCGGCCGTCCCAAGGAGTCACCTCACCACTCAGACAGGACCGCTGAAATCAGCGGGGTGCACCTATCCTGTCCAGGGCAGTAGGGAGACACCCAAAGAGGCAATAATAATCCCGGACGAGCCCCCAAATTGTTGGAAATATCCAAATAATTTTGTCAGGACGGTATCTCTGATAAAAGCAGATTTTATTCACGATTGCAATCCGCAAGCAGGAGCGCACCTATGGACACAACATGACAGCCTTTATACCCTGTTTTCTCCCCCTTGCCTCCCCCCTCTCCCCTGTTTCCCCACTGGCTGGGTACTCCAGGTTCACAATCTTATCAGAGGATTTACATTTG
>NW_011179815.1:0-438 GCF_000146605.3 Meleagris gallopavo
GTCATTTCTCTCTTTGTTGCTCTGAATGGTAAACGATTAAATGTTCAGCGTTCGTTTTTCTGTGTTTTGGCCTGCGGTCAATTCTGCAGCTCCAAAGACCGCCATCCCCGTGCCCACCTCAGTGCAAGGACGGGGCACCGCAAATGGCCGCGTCATAGGACTGCAACCACCTGCCCCGTTCCTCCCCGCAAAATCCCCTCCCCTCCTCAGCACTGTGTGGGAAATGGCTGGGGCGGGGATTCCGGGAGAGCTGGGGCGGCTCAGCCTGCAGCAGAGGAGCTCGGGGGGATCCCGGGCACGGCCGTCGGTCCCCGCAGGAGAGGACGGAGCCGGGCTGCGCCCTGCGGTGCCCACAGCAGGACCGGAGGCACTGGGCACACGCTGCAGCACGGCAGGTTTCCCCGCAGTGCTGCCGGCACCGCGCCGCTTCCCCCTGCT
>NW_011179816.1:0-493 GCF_000146605.3 Meleagris gallopavo
AAGTTCCCACCAGTTGGCCCCCAGTTGGCCACCACTTCAACCCATTGGCCACCAGTTGCCCCCAGTTGGCCACCAGTCGCTCCCAGTTCACCCCATTGCCCACCAGTTGCCCCCATCGGCCCCTTTGGGAACACAAGTGGTGGGCGGAGCTAAGAGAGCAGGCGTGGCCATACGACCGGAAGTGGGCGTGTCCCCTCTAAGCCCCGCCCCTCCACTTCCGGCAGCTCTCCCATTACCGTTGCTCCGCCCCATCACCGCCATGGCGCCGAGGCCACACCCCTCACCCAACGCCGCACCTGGATTGGCTGTGGGTGACGAAGGGGGGCGGGTCTACATCCCGTGCTGGGACACGCCTCTTGCCTGAAGCCACGCCCCCTCGGATCCAAGCCTCGCCCTTCCTCTGTCCCCCCATCGGTGTCCAATAAATCCTTTGGCTCCGCCTCCTTGTCGTGACGTCATTGGAGTCAGCCCCATAACCCGCCCCGTAACATTA
>NW_011179817.1:0-428 GCF_000146605.3 Meleagris gallopavo
ATTCTATGACCTCGTGTGCTCATGAAAATTACAGAGTGCAGGCGGATTGGAAAAGGGGAGGTGGAACAGGGAGGTGGGATTTGGGGGTAGGGTCCCCAGCCCCAAGCTGGGTGCACGGCTGCACCCGCACCGGGAAAGGCATTGTGACATCACAGGGCGGGGCAGGACTCCAGTCTTTATGAAGTCACGCTGGCAGCCTCCCTCAGCTCAGACACGTGGGGCGGTCACTCCGTCCTGGTGGTCACTGCTGGAGCTCCGCTCTGGGTGACAGCCACTTGTGTGTTGAGAGTGGTCCGTGGGAGAGAACAGGATGAAGGTTAGCCTGACTCTCTTCCTGATCTTACTTGCCTTCATGTCTCCAATTCCTGACTTTGCCAGCTGTCTCAGCTGGGCCCGGAATTGGGACAAAAAGCTGCTCCTTCCCGAGG
>NW_011179818.1:0-381 GCF_000146605.3 Meleagris gallopavo
ATGTCCTATTCTTGGTTGCAAGTGTCCTATTTGGTCTTGTCATCTAGTCTTTTTGGGAGAAAACGTGCGGTAGTTTGAAGAAAACAGGTATGCCTGGGAGAAAATATCATCTTTTTGTAAGCACAGGCCCAATTTCCAAGTGAAATGTGGTATTTCTGGGAGAAAATGACAAGTACGTGGGAGAAAAGTGGACAATTGTGGGAAAGACTGATTTCTCTTGGAGGGCAAGTGTGGTATTTTTGGTGTGAAAAGGGGTCCTTTGGGGAGAAAACGGGGTGTAGATGGGAGCAAAATGTCCTCTTGAGGAGTGTCTAGCAGTATTTTTGAGAGAAAAGGGAAGGTACTTGTCAGAAAAGTGCTCTTTCTGGGAGAGAGTAGCAT
>NW_011179819.1:0-445 GCF_000146605.3 Meleagris gallopavo
CCTTTCCTCCTGACATATTACATTTTCTACCAAAATACCAGTTGTCTCCCCAACAATATGGCAATATCTCCCAGAAATACCAGCTTTCTCACCCAAAACACAACGTTTCCTACCAGAAATACAAGGATTCTCCCCCAATAATGTGACATTTTCTGCCAGGAATTGCTGTTTTCTCCCAGAAATACCACATTTTCTCACAGAAATACCGGTTTTCCCTCCGAAAATAGGACATCTTCTCTCAGAAACGGCAGTTTCCCCCCCCCAAAATACGCCTTTTTCACCCAGAAATTGCAATATTCTCCCGGAAATATCACGATTTCTTCCAGAAAGAGCAGATTTCTCCATGAAATATGACATTTTGGAACAGAAATACCAGTTCTCTCACAACAAAATCAGCGTTTTCTACCAGAAATACCAGTTTTCTCCCGGAAATATGGCATTTAAC
>NW_011179820.1:0-501 GCF_000146605.3 Meleagris gallopavo
AGAGAATATGCTGTGGTGGAAATGCTACATAGCCCCGATTTCATTCCTGACGAGCCAGACCAAGAGCATGATCCCGAGAGAGTCAGGTGTACACCAAACATGTGGCGTACATTCACAAAGACCGCACCAGAAAGGTACGCCAGCACATTTGCAGCAATGTATGGCAGAGGGGAAAGAAGACCCCTTATAAGTGAATTGGTTAATAAACTTCAAGACTCTGAGTTACATTTAAGCCCTCTGCGAGCTTGTGTTTCAGCCATTACAAAAGTAGCTGAAAAGCTGGACAGAATGGAGAACAAACAAGAAGATATAATAGGCAAAACTATCAACCGTGCCTGAAGCTGATAAATCCGTGGTGGTAACGGATACATCAAATGGGGACCAGAATTCCCAAAACAGCCTACTGGAGGGCTGATCAACTTGATTTCCTCCAGCCGGTGGCATCTAATGTCTCAGCTATCAAAAGAGATGTTCTCCTGCTCGAGCAAGTGACAACAGTAA
>NW_011179821.1:0-454 GCF_000146605.3 Meleagris gallopavo
AACTGCGTCCTGTAAAGGAAAAGCACAGATAAGAGCAAGCAGCAGCACGGCCATCACAGCTCTGGGGGAGGTGCTGTGTTTTTCTAAGTCTTGGCTATCCTCGCCACTGGAAGATGATGTCAAAATAACCATTCTGTTCTACAGATTCACCCTTTGGATCTCTATAAAAAACCCAGCTTAGCAGAATGAAGACCATCAAAGGTGTGCAGATGTATGTGTACATGACAGGCCATGCCAAGAGGCCCCAGGGAAGAGGTAAATGAAAGACATTGCCTTGTACTCACTGAGCACTTCTCATACGGTCAGCAGAGGGTTTGGGAGCTCCCTGAAGTTCATTTTGCAGAGGGAGCTCACGCTGCAAATGTCACAGCCATAGCTGTCCTGGCTTAGGTCAGGAATCTGCTCGGAGTCGAATCCACGGCTGGAGAGAAGGACACAACAATGGCAGGAGGGG
>NW_011179822.1:0-472 GCF_000146605.3 Meleagris gallopavo
CCTATTGTGCCGGGCTCTGGAATGGGTAAACGCTGGCGGGTGTGCATCGCCCTTACCTGCTGGGCAGACAATGACCAGTCAGCAAAGTGAGGTTCCGGGGCATGCTGGGAAATGCACATTCCACTTCCTTGCTGTTTCCACAGAGACCAACACATCTCTCCGTGCAGTTGTTACGGCACTTGGGAGCACCGCAGCTCTGCTGCCACCTGTTGGACACAATACAGTCATGAAGGCACTGCCCTGCATCCGTGCCTCTTGCACAAACCTGTGCTCCTTGCTCGGAGCACATGGCTGCACTCTGTGCACGATGTTGCTTACCACCAGAGAAGGCTCAGGTACCCAACACCATTTTGGCTTCCATCTTGTCTGAGAACTGCTCATTACGCACAGCCCTCATCTTTGCTTTGGTTGGTGAGGTGGGACTGCCATTGCTTCCTCAGTCCCACACGACCCCTTCCCATCCCACACTGCC
>NW_011179823.1:0-492 GCF_000146605.3 Meleagris gallopavo
CTTCTGTCATCCCTGCTGCTCCGTCGGATCCAAATGACTATGGAGGAGTTCCCACATTTTCCAGCTGAAGTCATGTGAGGGTTGTGTCTACAGCAGCTGCTTATGTGCTGGAGAAGTAAAGACGTTTCTTTTGGAGTGTCACAGCTAAGCGACTTGGTGAGGAGAAGAAGGAGGTGGGGCTGAGGAGTTGGGATGGAATGGGGCCAAGGTGAGGATGCTTTATAAGGGCTGAGTGAGGAGATTGTTATCCTAGGCTACTCACGTGCATTTCTCCGAAAGTCATGGATACTCATATTTTAGTGCTAGGAGGTACAGAACTTCCTGTAAGTAGGGCTCTGATCAAAATTTTTGCTGCAAACAAGTGACTTCTGTTATATTAATGGGAAGCAATGTTTTCTGCACTAAATGTGTCTTATTTTCAGGGTTCATGAACATCACTCTCAGCACAGAGGCCATTGCCACCGAAGAGCTCTGTGGTAAAGAGATACCGTT
>NW_011179824.1:0-489 GCF_000146605.3 Meleagris gallopavo
TCTTTTTGGTGTTGTTCTCCATGGCTACGCTTGTGCATGCTCGGAGGAAAAGAGTGGAGAGCAAAACCCTCTCTAATAAGGCTGTTGGAAGTTCGGGGAGCGACATTTGTTTCGCTCCCAGGGAGAGAGAGCGTGACAGAAAGTGGGGAGCGATCCTTTCTGGCCTGCGGAGAAAAAACCTCCCTACGGTGGTAGTGCAGGAGGCTGAATTCGCACGTTCTCGGCATCGGAATTGCACTGCTTCGCTCTCATGCGTAGAAAGCGGCACTCGGGCTGAACCGCTCCGGAGAGTTTGCCGACGCTGGTCGAGAAATCGCGCTTCTCCCCGAGTGCCGCTTTCAGCCGTCAGCAGCGCTCTCGTGTTTCTCACTTGCCGAGAACGGGCGACTTGTGCCTGCTGCTTTTCTCCGACGCGCGAGCGGTCTCGTGTCCGCACGTCGGAGAGGAGCGGTTTGCACTTCGCCTCGGGTACATGCAGAATGCACTAGG
>NW_011179825.1:0-312 GCF_000146605.3 Meleagris gallopavo
TACGCTTCCACATACCCTCAGTTACGCTTCCGTATACCGTTAACAATTCCGCTTTCTGCTACCAACCAACCAGTTTGTCCCATTCCCTTCCAAACCCACGAATCAAACGGTACAGTCCTTCAGTTTCCACAAACACCCATGTTTGTGGAGCAATGAACAGAACCAAGAGTTCATGAATCAGAACTCTCGGCTATATAAAAACCGGTCCTGTTACTTCATTTCTGTTCCCGCTTTCTTATTCAGTGCTCCTGGTGGAAATCCCCAACGAGTTCATCAGCACAGCATCTCTGATAAAGCACATTTTATTCACAG
>NW_011179826.1:0-453 GCF_000146605.3 Meleagris gallopavo
TCAACCCCACTGTTGATGTCCCTGATGAAGGGGAAACCCAGATGCTTGTACAAACTGGGCGTAGAAGCCCTTGGGAGCAGCCCTGCGGAGGACTCGGGGATCCTGGTGGACAAAGAGCTGGACATAAGCCAGTAGTGTGCACTTGCAGCCCAGAAGGCCAACTGTATCCTGGGCTGCATTCAAAGAGGAGCGACCAGCAGGGAGAGGGAGGTGATTGTCCCCCTCTACTCGGCTTTGGTGTGCGGCCCCATGTGCAGCACTGCGTCCAGGCCTGGGGCTCCAGCACGGGAATGATGTGGAGCTTTTGGAGCAGGTCCAGAGAAGGGCCACGAAGATGATCAGAGGGCTGGAGCACCTCTCTTAGAAAGAAATGTTGAGGGAACTGGGATTGTTTCTGTGGGAGAAGAGAAAGCTCTGGAGATAGCTCATGACAGCCTTCCAAGACTCGAAGGG
>NW_011179827.1:0-502 GCF_000146605.3 Meleagris gallopavo
TCTTCCTGCTGAAGCTTATCAGGGATTTCTTAGGTGACGACTGAGAGAAATAAAGTTCCTCAAAGGCTAAGCAGAGATAAGCCTTGTTGCTCATCTTGTGTTTGACTGTCCCACCTGGCTGTGTGTGACACTGTACGCCATGAGATATGAATTAGAAAAAAGTTATCATGAAGTTTGTCAAAAAACATTGCTTCATTCCAGTCTGGACTTACGGGCAGTGACAGGTGACAGGACGAGGGAAAATGGCCTCGAGTTGTGCCAGGGGAGGGTTAGGCTGGATATCAGGAGACACTTCTCTACAGAAAGGGCTGCTAAGCACTGCAATGGGCTGCACAGGGAGTTGGTTGAGTCACCATCCCTGGCTGTGCTTAAAAGCCCTTTGGATGTGGTGCTCAGGACATGGTTTAGCAGAGGGCTGTTAGAGTTAGGGTAGGATGGTTGGGTCGTGCTTGGATTCGATGATCTTTAAGGTCTTTTCCAAGCTGAGTGATTCTAAGATTCT
>NW_011179828.1:0-475 GCF_000146605.3 Meleagris gallopavo
CCACTGCCTCAGCACCCTCACTGTACAAGACATTTTCCTTAGATTTCACCTCCATTTTCCCTTGTTCTTTCCTTTAGGTATTGAAAGGCTGTTACCAGGTTCCCTTGGAGCCTTCACTTCTCCAGGCGGCTGAACAGCCCAGCTCTCCTTGCTTACAGGAGAGGGGTTCCATCCTTGGGTTCGTGTTTGTGGCTGTACTCTGGATGCACTCGCACAGCTCCATGTCTCCCTGCACTGAGGACTCCACATCTGGACGCAGCACTGCAGGTGAGGCCTCACCAGCGCAGAGCAGAGGGATGGGGATCTCCTCCCTTCGCCCGCTGACTGCGCATCTTTGGATGCAGCCCAGGATACCGGTTGGCTTTCTGGGCAGGAAGGGCCCACTGCTGGCTTGTGTCCAGCTCCCACCCACCAGTACTCCCAGGCCTTATGGAGCAGGACTACGCTCAGTCCTTTCATCCCCTAGCATGTTTGG
>NW_011179829.1:0-629 GCF_000146605.3 Meleagris gallopavo
TACCAGCATGGCAGTCTCACCTCTGTGCTGGTCACGGATCATGGAACGGATCATCCTGGAAGTGACTCTCAAGCACACATTCCAGTGCGTCACCACCCTGTGCGTGAAAAGCTGCCTCCTAAGAACCAACCTAAACCTCCCCTGTCTCACTTGAAAACCATTTCCCCTTGGCCTATCGCTATCCACCCTCCTAAACAGCCGTTGCCCCCTCCTGCTTATGCGCTCCCTTCGAGTCTTGGAAGGCTGTCATGAGCTATCTCCAGAGCTTTCTCTTCTCCCACACAAACAATCCCAGTTCCCTCAACATTTCTTTCTAAGAGAGGGGCTCCAGCCCTCTGATCATCTTCGTGGCCCTTCTCTGGACCTGCTCCAAAAGCTCCACATCATTCCTGTGCTGGAGCCCCAGGCCTGGACGCAGTGCTACACATGGGGCCGCACCAGAGCCGAGTCGAGGGGGACAATCACCTCCCTCTCCCTGCTGGTCGCTCCTCTTTGAATGCAGCCGAGGATACAGTTGGCCTTCTGGGCTGCAAGTGCACACTACTGGCTTATGTCCAGCTCTTTGTCCACCAGGATCCCCGAGTCCTCCGCAGGGCTGCTCCCAAGGGCTTCTACGCCCAGTTGGTACA
>NW_011179830.1:0-312 GCF_000146605.3 Meleagris gallopavo
GGGGAAGCCTGTGCATGGGGGCGAAAGAGAGAGGCTCTCTGGGCAAAAGCACCTCCCTGTCAGCAGGGGCACAGTCACATTTCGGTAGAGCGCTGCCGGCACCTTGGGTGACCAGGCCGGCTTTGTGCTGGGCGACCTCCCTGTAAGCAGGGCTCGGGGCTTTGCTGTAGTTGGCCTTTTGCCTTGTTGCTCCTTTGGCTGCCTGGGGAGCGTGGCCCCCCGTACAGAGGGCAAGAGCCACCTCCCCGCACCCGAGTGGGAAATGGAGCTCGCTGGACCCCAAGGCCACCCTGTAGGCAGGGGTAGGTGCCG
>NW_011179831.1:0-394 GCF_000146605.3 Meleagris gallopavo
GGTAAGCTAGGGAGGGCATAAGGACATGGGCAACTCTCAGAGGTTACAGAAATAGGAGTGATCTCTTCACCAGCAGGAGACTGTTCATTTTAACCCTGGCAACCAGGTCCGCTGGACAAAAAGTTAATGCTGCTGGACAGAATCCGCCACAAATAAATGAAAAGAAGTATGCCATAAGTTTACTTTCAGGGCTTTTATTTAATCTGCCTAACGCAAGAGATTCTGAGCATTCTCTGCTTAAGACAACTATCGTCTATCGACTTACGTCTGCTTTTCTTCTGAATTTTAGCCTGAGAGATTGGCTAACTTTTGCTTTGTTCCCTAAAGCGCGGCTGGGAATATTTCCTGAAATCTCTCACTCATAACAATCTGTGTACTAAGGTATAGTGAAAGG
>NW_011179832.1:0-443 GCF_000146605.3 Meleagris gallopavo
GGGAACAAACCCAGAGCTCTGCTTCACGCACCCCACAGCCTCAGCGTTGCAAGCTGAGGTGCCTTGCTGTTTGTTGCATTCATCCCAATCCCTGTGAATGAAGACTCCACAGGCAGTCGAGGCGTTGAGTGAGCACGAGTGTGCTTTTATTATTATGTAAAAGACAGGAGGGCGTGAGAGGTCCGGGTAAAGATGGGAATCATCCTCCCCTGGATGGAAAGGTCACGGAGAGAGCGGCTCAGAGCTCTCAGTGCTGCTGCCCGGTGCCTGGGGCTGGAGGCCTGGATTCTAAGTCCCCTTCCAACAGGCTCTGCTTCTCCTTGCTGATGCTGACCTGCTCCTGCATGGATGTGCTGCTGTCGGGGCACTCGGACTGTGCTTGGGCTGGGCTGCACTGCAGAGGTGCTGGCTCACAGTCCAGGCTGGTGCTGCGGTGGCTGGCA
>NW_011179833.1:0-499 GCF_000146605.3 Meleagris gallopavo
TTACCACGCAAACATTCTTGTCTTTTCTAGATAGGAAAACATGGGTAATTCCCTGCCTAAGTGGGAGAAGTTACCTCTGCTATTTGAGGCTTGGAAGCCCATGCCATGTTAGGCTTGTGCTGGTGTTTTCTAAACCGTGTGTACTGTAAGATGCCAGAAATTTAAAGGAAATTTAACAGCCGTTGTTCTTCTTTCAGCATTTTGGAAGAGGCTGGGTTGGAGGTCCAAACTCTTGGGAGAGAGTCCTTAGGGGTTATGGAAAGGCTGTGTAGGATCTGCACAGGAGAGTGTGATTTGTCCTGGGTTGGTCTGGGATGTGGTGTGATCTCTGGGAACTAAGCAGCACAAGGAATGTTGCTGCTGTCCCAGTGCATCAGTGCACTGCCTTGAGTTTAATTTGCTATCCGATTCCTGTGATATAAACGAAGCCAAAACTGGAGGCAAAGCCCTACGGTACAGGAAAAAGGAAACTGTAACCTCTAACGTGCCTATGACTCTT
>NW_011179834.1:0-506 GCF_000146605.3 Meleagris gallopavo
CGAAAAATAAGGAAAATGACCAGGAAAATAAAAAAGATTGTGATAAAAGTACAGCTGTCTGCTTAAATCTCGCACAACTGAGAATGCCCAAGTTACAGAGGTTTTCAAAGGCTTATAGCAAACAAATTTACAACCTCTCTCCCTGCATGGTCCTGATGCAAACATATTCCACTACAAAATCTCATTCCACTAAGCATATCGGAATTTTGCAAATGCTCGATTTCTGTAGCCAGCACAAAAACACAATTCCAGAAAGAGGAAATTCAACAGAAGTGCAAAGGAAACTGTTAATACCAGCTCTTCCTAACAATCACAGCACAAGTCAGTACTAACATCAAAGACATATTAACTGGTATTTCCACCGTACAGTTTAACACTCAAAAAGTAATATACAAATTATGAATATCAAGGTATTGATATCTAGTATACAAATCCAACTGATAATTCAAAGGAACAAAGGAAAGACAAAAAGTAGTAAAATATAGAATGTTATTAGCACATTCTTG
>NW_011179835.1:0-444 GCF_000146605.3 Meleagris gallopavo
TCAGTACTATTAGGAATGGCCTTGTGAAAAAGTCTGTGATCTGAGCTGCCTGCACTCCAGAAAATTGCACTTGCTCCTTCTGTTCTTCTATTAATATAAGGGCCCTGTTGCTGACCATGCTTTTTGTATGCCATCTCACCCAACTGGAGGAGGATGCAGGATGGGTTTAAAGGAGTCGTAGCTGAAAATATGTAATGCTGTTATTTCTGTAGAGATACTGCTAGCTTTCCCTCTGGTTTGAGGGAGTTTTGATAACATTCCTTGCTAGCTGTTCTCCATAGTTCAGGAGTGATGCACTTGGAAAGGAGTTGTAGCATCTTGTCTGGACTTCAGTAGAATCCAAGATTAAAGATTCAAAGATTAATAAATTCAGCTGGTGAAAGAATTGCTGATGCTGTCAGTGTGACTTCTGATTTTCAAGATTTTGATGTCTCTGCACCCAAG
>NW_011179836.1:0-492 GCF_000146605.3 Meleagris gallopavo
AATACCAGCATGTCAGTCTCACCTCTGTGCTGGTCACGGATCATGGAGCAGATCATCCTGGAAGTGACTCTCAAGCACACATTCCAGTGCGTCACCACCCTGGGCGTGAAAAGCTGCCTCCTAAGAACCAACCTAAACCTCCCCTGTCTCACTTGAAAACCATTTCCCCTTGTCCTATCGCTATCCACCCTCCTAAACAGCCGTTGCCCCCTCCTGCTTATGCGCTCCCTTCGAGTCTTGGAAGGCTGTCATGAGCTATCTCCAGAGCTTTCTCTTCTCCCACACAAACAATCCCAGTTCCCTCAACATTTCTTTCTAAGAGAGGTGCTCCAGCCCTCTGATCATCTTCATGGCCCTTCTCTGGACCTGCTCCAAAAGCTCCTCATCATTCCTGTGCTGGAGCCCACGGCCTGGACGCAGTGCTGCACATGGGGCCACACCAGAGCCGAGTCGAGGGGGACAAGTCACCTCCCTCTTCCTGCTGGTCGCTCC
>NW_011179837.1:0-476 GCF_000146605.3 Meleagris gallopavo
AAGGCTCCAAGGGAACCTGGTAACAGCCTTTCAATACCTAAAGGAAAGAACAAGGGAAAATGGAGGTGAAATCTAAGGAAAATGTCTTGTACAGTGAGGGTGCTGAGGCAGTGGCACAGGTTGCCAGAGACATGGTGGATGTGCTGGCCCTTTCAAGGTGAGCCTGGCTCAGACTCTGAGCAACTTGATCTAGCTGTGGATGGTCAGCATGGGGGAGTCGGATCACATCGCAAACCTACCTGCATACAAGCAGCGCACCAACATGGGGTGCATGATGTTCATTACCTGCTGGACACATCTCACACCACTGACTGGAGGAGCCCAGGCAATCGTTCAACTCCATCAGGCTGCAAAATGAAATCAGAAGAGACGCAGAACATAATTTAAAACACAACAAGGATGCACACAATGCCCTTAAAAAACACCCACCGCATGGATGCAATTAGCACATAGCCCTATGAATTACAGCCATCCAG
>NW_011179838.1:0-475 GCF_000146605.3 Meleagris gallopavo
TTGTCCACTTTTCTCCCACGTACCTGTCATTTTCTCCCAGAAATACCACATTTCACTTGGAAATTGGGCCTGTGCTTCCAAAAAGATGATATTTTCTCCCAGGCATACCTGTTTTCTTCAAACTACCGCACGTTTTCTCCCAAAAAGACTAGATGACAAGACCAAATTGGACACTTGCAACCAAGAGTAGGACATCTTCTCCCACTAATACCACTTGTCTCCCAAGGATAGGACATTTTCCCTAAATGCTATGGCAGTTCTGCTAAGAAAATACTCCTTTCCTTCCCTAAATGGGACATATGCACCCACAAAGACCACGACTCCGAGAAATTCCTCCCAATTACACTCCATTACATTCCTCATCATGACACTTACTCCCAGACTTTTGGCATTTTACTGCGGAAAAGACCCATTTTCGATCCAGAATATATGCCATTGGCCCTCACAAACACCGATTGCCTCACAAAGATGTGGC
>NW_011179839.1:0-522 GCF_000146605.3 Meleagris gallopavo
CCAATTTAGATGTACTGATTTGTATGGATTTTTTACAAATTCAGACAAACAAAATTATGAGAGAGCTAGAAAATCCTATGATGGTTAAGAGTGCTCTGGTCATTGCTCAAGATTTTTATTGTAGTTACTTTCCTTTTCAATAAATGAGGCTAGAATTCCTCATTTATTAAGCTTAAAACAGTATTTTGCATTGAACTGCTCTGAGTTTTTGAACATGGCTGCGACGCAGAGTAGGTGAAGGAAGGCTTGTTCTTCCTCTACACAATAATTAGGAAATGTTGTGAAATCTAAAACGAGTACAAAAAGATGTACCCTACAGGATTTGCAAACTTCTTGTTAAGTCAGTATGCTTTGAGACTAGTAGAAACAAATTATGACAATATTTCCCCAAGTATTCTTTACCCTTTTTCATAGAGCTTCCCATATAGCTGGCTACAGACGGAACTGATTCAAGCAAGCTACGCAGGACTGAGTCACAGTTTGAACTGATCAAAAGCTGCTTCGCAAGAGAATGATGCAATA
>NW_011179840.1:0-340 GCF_000146605.3 Meleagris gallopavo
CAGCGCCGGCCCTTCCGCCGCGGTACCCGGATGTGAAACCCCGCTCTCGCTTTCCCCGTCCGCCCTCACTTCCAACTTCGCCTCCTGGCCACTAGGGGGCAGCAGAGGGCGGCGGCGTGGGCGCGGGGCGGTGTCCATGGCAACGGCAGCTGCCTGCGGTCTGCGGGGCCTGTGAGGCCTAGGGGGTCTGTGAGGCCTGAGGGTTCACAGAGTCAAAGAATGGCTGGGTTGGAAGGGACCTAAAGGATCACCAAGCTCCAACCCCCACCAATGCAGGACCACCAACCTCCACGTCTCACAGCAGCCCACGGCTGCCCACGGGCCCCGACTCCAACCCTGG
>NW_011179841.1:0-503 GCF_000146605.3 Meleagris gallopavo
TGTATTGCTTCCTCTCCTTTCCCTCCATCTCACCAGAGGAACGAGGCGGCTGCCCGTGCTGGAACCAGTCAGATTTTGGAAGAACACTTCTTCCGTCGGATTTTTGATCGTCCAAAACTATCACAGCAGCGAGGAAGCGAGGACGGTGCGCTTCGAGGGCAGCATATTGTCTCCAAAGTCATTTTGTAGGTTAAAAAAAGTGTGTGTGTCATGGAACCTGCTCCCTGCTGATCTGGCAGGAAATTTAGCAGGGAAAAAAGCAAAGCAGAGAACAGTTTGGTTTTGGTTCAGCGTGACCGAGTTCAGAGGGAGTTTTTGAGAGGGAAGCGAGTTCCGGCTCCGCTTCTTTCCAACCGATGTGACTCACTGCGCCAGGACGGCCCCCATAGGGGGAGCTGGCCTGGGGGGCCCCGACCCCGGAGGATGGGGCTACAGGACAGCTCAGCTCTGGGGTGTGCCTCGGGGCACCCAGACTGCAATGGGGACGGCACCCCATGGGGTGC
>NW_011179842.1:0-497 GCF_000146605.3 Meleagris gallopavo
CATAAGCTCTCCACTGCTACATCACTCTCCCCCAAGTGAAGTTCAATACATTCTAGCTGCTCTCTCACATAAAGAGCAACTCCACCACCCCGCCTAGCCAGCCGATCTTTCCTAAAAAGCACATAGCCCTCCATGACAACATTCCAGTCATGCGAGCTGTCCCACCACGTCTCCGTGATCACGATGAGATCATGACCTTGCGACTGCACGCAGAACTCCAGCTCTTCCTGTTTATTCCCCATGCTACACGCATTAGTATACAGGCACTTAAGAGAAGCAGCATCCCTCCACCTCTCTCCAAGCCTTTGAACTCCACTGTCTCCACCCATCAAGTTCTGTTTGGAGCCTCGAACTGCCCCCTCAGTCCCAGCGGTCGTCATTTTGTCCCCTTCCCCCTTCATACCTAGTTTAAACACCTGTCAATAAGTCCTGCCAGTTCCTCAGCTAGAACCCTCTTTCCCTGTGGAGACAGGCTGCATCCATCTGCAGCCATCATG
>NW_011179843.1:0-420 GCF_000146605.3 Meleagris gallopavo
CATGCACAAAAGGTGCTTCAGGTTGTTATCTTTCCTGGCCAGAAACTAAATAGAGTCTTGTAAATGTGGTCCAATGAGTGTGAAGCAGGGGTGACTTGTCCTGGTCTGGTTGTGCTGCTTTTTAATGCAGCCAATTATACTGTGGTGCTTTTTTGTCTGTCAGAACACACAGCTGGCTTGCATTCAGCTTGCGGTCTCTCACCACTTGTCCTCCTGTCCCCAGGCCCTTTCTAACAGATACAAACTAGTATTTCCCACCTGGGGTATGGGAAGATGGGTGCTTGTTAGCAGTCAGTGAAAATCTCTACGAGAGAGAGAGGGCTTTTAGAGACTGCTAACCAGTGAGCACAACAAGAACTAACAGAAGAGAAGATATGTTTCCTTGGGCATTCAGGTGAAAATCATTCCTGACTGCTTTTT
>NW_011179844.1:0-399 GCF_000146605.3 Meleagris gallopavo
TTCTGGGAGTGTCTGTTTCTCCATTTTCTCTCCGTTTGCTAGAACCCAGAACAGCTGTGTTCTCAAATCAGGACATTTGGACTCCATTTTCTCTTCCATCTGACTACTATGCACTGAAAAATCAAGAGTGAATCAAGAGGAAATCAGCTTCTCCATGCACTTGGAATTCTGGTCTTGTTAAAAGAACAACGAAAACTACAATGGATTTCCTTGCCCTTGCAAAGCCAAAAGGAGCTGCTTTGGCAAGATGAAACTATTTCCTAAAGATAATGCTGAGAAACGTACTCATCCTTCATATAATTTCTACTTTATGTGAAGTTATTTAGGAGCCTTTTAACTCTGAACGCTAAAGAGGAATCAAGAGGAATCCAGAAGTTTTCAGGTGAAGAAAACTGGGAT
>NW_011179845.1:0-501 GCF_000146605.3 Meleagris gallopavo
TGGGAATGCGGTCATTTCTCTGTTTGTTGCTCTGAATGGTAAACGATTAAATGTTTAGCGTTCGTTTGAGTTCATCAGCCACATCCCTCCCTTTGTCTCCATTCACTGCAACGGGAGCTGAGTCGAGCGCACCTGCAGGGATGGGGCACCCACGGCCTGTCTGGGCCTCAGCTCCCTCTGTGAACAACTTCCCCCCAACTCTGAACAGAGTCATAGGCATGTTAGAGGTTAGAGTTTCTTTTTTCCTGTACCGTAGGGCTTTGCCTCCAGTTTTGGCTTTGTTTATATTGCTAGGAATCGGATAGCAAATTAAGTTCAAGGCAGTGCAGCTGATGCACTGGGACAGCAGCAACATTCCTTGTGCTGCTTAGTTCCCAGAGATCACACCACATGCTGGACCAACCCAGGAGAAATTACACTCTCCTGTGCAGATCCTATGCAGCCTTTCCATAACCCCTAAGGACTCTCTTGCAAGAGTTTGGACCTCAAGCCCAGCCTCTT
>NW_011179846.1:0-440 GCF_000146605.3 Meleagris gallopavo
CCAGCTGAGCGCCAGGACAGAAGCCCCAGCAACTCGTACCGGTATGCCACGAGTTTTTGCTTCCTGTGAGAGCTGCCAGCTCACAGTGCTCATGGCAGCCAGGCGTGCCTGCAGCTGTGAGCGAGAATTCTCAGCTGCGTGTGCGTGCCCTGTCCTCACACGGCCCCCTGGCACCGTCTGCTCTTCGGTGATGCTCCTGAGCAGCTCTGTAGATTGCGGTGTGTGGTGGGAAGTTCTCCTCAGAGAGCTTTGGGTGCAGAATTGCCTGCAGGGAAGGCGCTGCCAAATCCTCGGCCGCCTCCTGTGCGGGAGCCCCACAGGCGTCCCAGGGTGGCTGTTGTCTTTACTGCCTTCACGGAAAAGACCACTCAGTTCAATCCTTGGTTTCTCTGAGGTTTATCTTAATGCTTTCTGTTAAGGTCCGGGGGATGGAAGGTGGC
>NW_011179847.1:0-530 GCF_000146605.3 Meleagris gallopavo
ATTATGTCCTCTAGCAAGATGGGCTGTTGTTTCGGGCAGCGGTCTCGGTCTCATCTTGGAGCAAGCGTCGCAATCCCGGCATGCCTGGACGATGTCAGCTAGCTGTATGGGCAGTCCCCATGCTTTAGCAGCTGCCCACATTGCCTTTTTGTCCCGCACGCCGTAGCTTCTGATGTAAGCAACGGGCGATGTTCTCGGATGGTGAATTCTCAATCCATCGAACTCGGGCCAGCGTGTCGGCTTCATCATTTCCCGGTGACTGTAGGGGCCGATGACCAGAAACATGGTAGGCACGTACAGTCCTGTGTTTGACTGTATTCCATATGTCTAACCACATGTCCTTGCCCCAGATCGGCCGGGCACGGACAGTCCATTCTTGGGTGGCCCACTGTGCAATCCACAAAGTGAGCCCTCGGGTACACAGCCCAACTATCCGTACAGATGTTCAGGATACCATCACCGGCTTCCTTACTTATAACCATCCACACGGCTCGCAGTTCTGCCCGTTGGCTGCTCTGACCATCCCCCTC
>NW_011179848.1:0-402 GCF_000146605.3 Meleagris gallopavo
GCACGTGTGACAGTGCACACATGTAACACATATGAACACATGCAGTGACACATGCATGCAGTGCACACATGACAGTGAGCGCACACAACTCACTGCACTGTGCACACTGGAGGTACACATATGCACAAAACACACACGTGTTTGTGCACACGTATGGAGGCATCAGTGATGCCTCCCAACTGCTACCTGGGCGCAGATAACAGAGGGCTGGGGGTCAGCAGAGGGGTTGAGGGGCCGAGTGCTGGGGGTCACAGCTTGCAGCTCCATGTAGGTCAGACCCTCGCTGTCACTGGAAGGCACCTGGGGACACAGTGGAAGGCAGAGTTTCACCATGGGGGTCCCCAGTTGGCTCCTGGAGAAACGCCCCACAAGTGGATGTTTGGGGTTCTTCCTACAGGGTGT
>NW_011179849.1:0-560 GCF_000146605.3 Meleagris gallopavo
TTTCTTAATGCTAAAAACATACTGGGCCTTAATTAAGTTCACCACTTTGCTCTATGGAGCAATAGGTATATATAGTCAATTGATAACATGGATGGAAATAACTATGTGGCATCTGCATTTTATGTGGCATACCATTCCAGAGGGAGCTGCTAATTTTACAGGGTTGGGGATTCTTTTGCAGGTTTCCAGCCTCTCCTTTGAATTCTTTATGCAGATTTTCAATGCTCACCTGATCACGTTATTAATCTCTGTGAATGTACTGCTCACCATTTCACTTATTATTAGTATTTATTATATTTTGAGGAAGTCTGCCCCAAAAGCAGTAAATACTGAGTGGCAGGGAATGTGGAGAGGCCTGGGGGAGACTTTAGAGAGATGGAAATCTTCGGTGTCATGGAACTTTACTCCAGAACACCTGAAAGACCCTGAAAATTTAAACAGATATTTGAGACAGGAATGTCGCGGCTCAGGAAGATCTGAGGAGGCCCAAATTATTTGGGGCCTGGCTAATGCTTACCGGGCCTTATTCAATACTATCCTGGAGAGGGAGAGAGTTTGTG
>NW_011179849.1:2447-3248 GCF_000146605.3 Meleagris gallopavo
TCAAATGGGGACCAGAATTCCCAAAACAGCCTATTGGAGGGGCTGATCAACTTGATTTCCTCCCAGCCGGTGGCATCTAATGTCTCAGCTATCAAAAGAAGACGTTCTCCTGCTCGAGCAAGTGACAACAGTAAGACCACATCACGTTTTGCCTTGTGGCATTACTTACGTGACCATGGAGAAGATATGAAGGAGTGGCATAAACAACCTACTCCTGTACTTCAAGCACAGGTAAGAGAGTTACAAGACAAATCAACCACCAAGGTGAACTTCTCCAAAAAGGTGATTGCTCCAGTTGCTGCAGACAATGAAGGTAACAAATAGAGGGGCCCTGCCCCCAGCCAGGGGGGGGGGAAAGGGATAATAGAGTTTATTGGACTGTGTGGATTAGATGGCCTGGCACATCAGAATCACGAAAATATAAGGCCCTGGTGGATACTGGTGCACAGTGCACTCTAATGCCCTCGAGTCACCAAGGGACAAAATCAATTTATATTCATGGGGTGACTGGAGGTTCCCAAGAGCTGACTATGTTGGAGGCCAAAATCAGCCTCACTGGTAAAGACTGGCAAAAGCACCCTATTGTGACTGGCCCAGGGGCTCCATGTATACTTGGTATTGATTACCTCAGAAGGGGATATTTTAAGGATCCCAAAGGGTATCGATGGGCCTTTGGAATAGCTGCTGTAGACACAGAAGGTGTTAAGCAGTTGTCTATTTGCCTGGCCTGTCAGAAGATCCATCTGCCGAGAGGTTGCTACGAGTGAAAGAGCAACAGGTACCGATTGCTACAAAACGGTG
>NW_011179850.1:0-534 GCF_000146605.3 Meleagris gallopavo
TCGCGTTTCTCCCCGAACTCCGCTTTCAGCCGTCAGCAGCGGTCTCGCATTTCTCGCTTACCAAGAAGGGGCCACTTCAGCCGGCTGCTTTGCTCCGACGAGTGATCGGGTTACTCTCCGCACATCGGAAAGGAGCGGTTTACACTTCGCCTTGGCTACATGCAGAATGCACTACGCCTACCTCTGAATATGTCTCTGCCTTTATTTCGAGCCACAATTCATGCTAGTGAGGTTTTCCACTGCTACACATCTGCATTCAGACAGGAAAAGAGTGGAAGGGAAAACCCGCTCTAATAAGGCATTTGCAAGTTCGAGGAGCGACAGCTGTAGTGCTCTCAGGGAGAGCGTTTCAGAAAGTGGGGAGAGATCCTTTCAGGACTGCGCAGAAAAAACCCCCCACTCGCAGGTAGTGCAGGAGGCTGAATTCGCACTTGTCGGCATCGGAATCGCACTCCTTCGCTCTCACGCGTAGAAAGCGGCATTCGCGCTGAACCGCTCCGGAGACTTTGCCGTAGCTGGCCGAGAATCGCGTTT
>NW_011179851.1:0-494 GCF_000146605.3 Meleagris gallopavo
GTGAGCTGCTTCCCTTATCAATCACATTGAGTTTGCTTACGGTTTGCTTTGCGTTTTCCTTCTGTGTAGAGGCAAAAAGAGTTGAAGGCTACAAAGTCCAAAGGCAAGGACATGCCAGAATGCGTAGCCCCATCTTTTCCCATTAACTACATACTGGGCTTCTGTATGTCCCACTGGAAATATTCCTTGAGAGGCCTCCTAGCCAAATTTCCTTTGTCTTTTTGCTGCTATCTGCTTCTGTGGTACCCATGTTTCTGCAATTTTGCTGTTGACAAAATGAGTTTATCTTTTTTCTTGCTTTACAGAAAGAAGAAAAGACAGAAAGAGAGGAGAGCGGAAATGAAGAAGGCTTCTCTGAGAGCTGCTGCTGCACGTGCAGAGGTGAGTCCTTGGCACTTACAGGGCAGCACAAGCCAGCCCAACTCAGTGCTCCATGTCTCATTGCAGTCAATAAACAATCACAATTATGGACTCACAAGGAGTGCACGGCCTGA
>NW_011179852.1:0-538 GCF_000146605.3 Meleagris gallopavo
AAAATGCCACCCATTTGTGAGAAATCTGCTTTGTTTCCGGGAGAAAATAGCATTCTCTGGGGAGAAGATGTCCTGTTTTGGATGGAAAAGTAGTACTTGTGGGAGAAGCTGTCCAATGTTTGGGCCCAAGGTAGCATTACGTGGGAGGTAATGTCATTGTATTGGAGAAGGGTGGTATTTGTTGGGGAGAATGTGTTCTTTTTGGAAGCCAACGGTGTACTTTGGGGGGAAGAAGTGGCTGTTTTGGGAGAAAGTGTCCTAGTTTGGGGAGAAAGTGTCATAGTGCGGAGTGTGGTGTAGTAGATTAGGGGGGAATTGGGAGGTATTCCTAAGAGAACTGTCATTTCTGGGAGAAAAGGTCTTATGTGGGGGGGAAAAGTGAGGAATGTGTGAGAAAGCTGGTGTTTCTGGGAGTAAATGCCATCTTTTGGGGGCTAGCAATGGTCTTTCTGGTGGGATGTGCCACATCTTTGTGAGGCAATCGGTGTTTGTGAGGGCCAATGGCATATATTCTGGATCGGAATGGTCTTTCCGCAGT
>NW_011179853.1:0-476 GCF_000146605.3 Meleagris gallopavo
GCCCTGAAAGAAAAAGAAACCACTTACCCCATTCCAAGGACCAATACTCCCCCACACTCTCAAGTGAAGGAAGCAGCTTCCAGGTCCAAATACCTACCAGCCCTTAAGTACGCTCAGGGTTCCCTGCTAAAAATGAGAGAGAGCAGCTCCACAATGGAGGAGAAAAAAAATAAATAAAAAATCACTCACTCCATCACCAAAGAACAAGGCATACTCCGAAAGGAAGCACTCCCCAGGTTCACATGCTGCCCCCTACTCTTCCCAGCCCTTTCAAATGGGGATCAGGGTAGGGGTGGAGCCTGGCTCTGCCCCACTCCACAGCCAAACTGCCCCCAGCTGTGCTCGCAGGGCTGCACCCCGCCCCAGGTGTTGCCACAAAAAACAGGGAGGGGCCAAAGGGAATGCCCAGGCAAAGGCAAAGGGCCAAAGAGAACATGGAAGGAAATGCCAAGGATGACGGCCCAGACAATACGGCA
>NW_011179854.1:0-345 GCF_000146605.3 Meleagris gallopavo
GGCCTTTCTTCATAGGGGAGATGCTCCAGGCCCTCCCCCATCTTTGTGGCCCTCCGCTGGACTCTTTCCAAGAGATCCCTGTCTTTTTTGTACTGGGGAGCCCAGAACTGGACACAGTACTCCAGATGAGGCCTTACCAGGGCAGAGTAGAGGGGGAGGATCACCTCCCTCAACCTGCTGAACATGCAGATCAGTCTGGGAAGTCTCCTAGCAATGTCCCTGACCCGTGCCCCAGGGAGGCAGCACACCTCTCTGTAGGTAGGGTTGGGCCGGCATATAGGGCCTTCGGTTCCTTGCAGCAGGGAGTCACCTATGACAACCACCCTTCTGTCCTTCCGGTGGAGG
>NW_011179855.1:0-422 GCF_000146605.3 Meleagris gallopavo
CTTTTGCTCTTTTACTTGCAGCAACCCCACAACAGACGGATCTTCTGATAGGCCAGGCAAAACAGACAGCTGCTTAATGTTGTCTGTGTCCACAGCAGCTATCCCAAAGGCCCACCGATACCCCTTAGGATCCTTGAAATGCCCCCTTCTGAGGTAATCGATACCTAGTATACATGGAGCCCCTGGGCCAGTTACAATAGGATGTTTTTGCCAGTCCTTACCAGTGAGGCTTAACTCCGCCTCCAACACAGTCAATTCTTGAGAGCCTCCAGTCACCCCGGAAATATGGATTGATTCTGTCCCTTCATGACTCGAGGGCATCAGAGTGCACTGTGCACCAGTATCCACCAGTGCCTTATATTTCAGTGGTTCTGACGTGCCAGGCCATCGAATCCACACAGTCCAATATACTCGATTATCCC
>NW_011179856.1:0-499 GCF_000146605.3 Meleagris gallopavo
GCGCGCACAGGAGCCCGCTCACTCGTCGGAGAAAGCAGCCGGCTGAAGTGGCCCGTTCTCGGCAAGCGAGAAACACGAGACCGCTGCTGACGGCTGAAAGCGGAGTTCGGGGAGAAACGCGATTTCTCGGCCAGCGATGGCAAAGTCTCCGGAGCGGTTCAGCGCGAATGCCGCTTTCTACGCGTGAGAGCGAAGGAGTGCGATTCCGATGCCGACAAGTGCGAATTCAGCGTCCTGCACTACCTGCGAGTGGGGGTTTTTCTCCGCAGTCCTGAAAGGATCTCTCCCCACTTTCTGAAACGCTCTCCCTCAGAGCACTACAGCTGTCGCTCCTCGAACTTGCAAATGCCTTATTAGAGCTTGTTTTCCCTTCCACTCTTTTCCTGTCCGAATGCAGATGTGTAGCAGTGGAAAACCTGACTAGAATGAATTGTGGCTCGAAATAAGGCAGGAGACCTAGTATTCAGAGGTAGGCGTAGTGCATTCTGCATGTAGCCAA
>NW_011179857.1:0-475 GCF_000146605.3 Meleagris gallopavo
CACCTAGCAGCCCTTCAGCGCACTTGGGATCCCCCAAAAAGAGAAGATCACAGCCCTGAAAGAAAAAAAGAAACCACTTACCCCATTCCAAGGACCAATAGTCCCCCACACTCTCAAGTGAAGGAAGCAGCTTCCAGGTCCAAATACCTACCAGCCCTTAAGTACACTCAGGGTTCCCTGCTGAAAAAGAGAGAGACCAGCTCCACAATGGAGAAGAGAAAAAAAAGAAAAAAAATCACTCACTCCATCACCAAAGAACAAGGCATACTCCAAAGGAAGCACTCCCCAGGTTCACATGCTGCCCCTACTCTTCCCAGCCCTTCAATGGGATCAGGGAGGGGTGGAGCCTGGCTCTGCCCCACTCCACAGCCAAACTGCCCCCAGCTGTGCTCGCAGGGCTGCACCCCGCCCAGGTGCGGGTTCCACAAAACAGGAGGGCAAGGATGCCCAGGCAAAGGCAAGGGCCAAGAGAACA
>NW_011179858.1:0-341 GCF_000146605.3 Meleagris gallopavo
CTGGGGAGAAGATGTCCTCTTTTGGATGGAAAAGTAGTACTTGTGGGAGAAGCTGTACCAAATGTTTGGGCCCAAGGTAGCAATTACTGGGAGGTAATGTCATTGTATTGGAGAAGGGAGGTATTTGTTGGGGAGAATGTGTTCTTTTTGGGAAGCCAACAGTGTACTTTGGCGGGGAAAAGCGGCCTTTCTGGGAGAAAGGGTCCTAGTTTGGGGAGAAAGTGTCATAGTGCGGAGTGTGGTGTAGCAGATTAGGGGGAATTGGGGAGGTATTCCTAAGAGAACTGTCATTTCTGGGTGAAAAAGGTCTTATGTGGGGGGGAAAAGTGAGGACTGTGTGA
>NW_011179859.1:0-568 GCF_000146605.3 Meleagris gallopavo
AAACATGCAGGAGCATTGTTTCCCCATCTGCCTGGAGTTTGTCACCCAAAGACAAAGTGGTGTTCTCGTCTTCACCAAGTTAAAGGAAGGTGGCACTGCTAGTGAGCCAAGGATTGGGTCAGTGGACCAGCTCCTGTGTCCAGTCCACGGCTGAGGTCTCCAGGCAATAGGTTACAGGAAGTGAGCAGATTATTTTGTTCCTCTTTGGCAAGACAATAGTGCAAGTGTGGTAAGTTTATAAAACTGCCGGAGCCGTCTCGGTTGTGGTGTTTGTCCTCTGCTGATTTTTCCCTTGAAATAGCTGCAGAAACAACAAACATTGTCTGCTCCCCAGTGTTTGGCCTCACTGTTGGTTGAACTGCTCAAGAGAGCTTGCTTTGTGCTTGCAGTGGCACTGTTTGCACCTTGTGAACTGCAGCCGTAGCTTTGGTTTCCCTCTGAACGGTCTCTTGGCATCTTAAACAATCGACCTTCCTGGACAAAGAGCGCAGGAAAGGATGGGGCAAAATGGGCAAGGCCACCTGTCTGCCAAGTCAGTGCCATTGCTGATTAGTCTGGGTAGAGAGAG
>NW_011179860.1:0-429 GCF_000146605.3 Meleagris gallopavo
CACGCTCTGGAGGACCAGGCATGCTTCTGGAATCAGATGCTGCCCACTGGACATCCAGTAATGAGTTCAGCTGAATTCCAAGAACATTCTGCTATGCTCCCCCTGTTTTCTTTCAGGAGCTGTTGTCCCTGGAGCCTCATGGAGATGTCCAGGGAGAGCAGTGGGGAAGAGAAATGGCATCCTCTGCTGCTGAGCTGGGCTGGGCTCTGGGGACACAGGGAGCTCAAGGAAGTGGGCAGTGCTGCGGAGAGACAACTCCAGGCAAAAGCAGCTTCTCTGCACCGCTCAGCAGGGCTGGGGGCACAGCCTGCAGGTGGCACAGGGAGAGGAGAGAAAGGAGAGAGAGATGAAGGCAGTGTGGGGTGCGAGCGGGCTGTGAGCTCGACTGGAGGAGCATCGCTCCCTGCCTTTGGCACGTCAGTCTCTGGC
>NW_011179861.1:0-361 GCF_000146605.3 Meleagris gallopavo
CCGGGAAATGCACATTCCACTTCCTTGCTGTTTCCACCGAGACCAACACATCTCTCCGTGCAGTTGTTACGGCACTTGGGAGCACCGCAGCTCTGCTGCCACCTGTTTGGACACAATACAGTCATGAAGGCACTGCCCTGCATCCGTGCCTCTTGCACAAACCTGTGCTCCTTGCTCGGAGCACATGGCTGCACTCTGTGCACCATGTTGCTTACCACCAGAGTAAGGCTCAGGTACCCAACAACATTTTGGCTTCCATCTTGTCTGAGAACTGCTCATTATGCACAGCCCTCATCTTTGCTTTGGTGAGGTGGGACTGCCATTGCTTTCCTCAGTCCCCACACACCCCTTCCCATCCCAC
>NW_011179862.1:0-370 GCF_000146605.3 Meleagris gallopavo
TGCCGGTATCGTAGCGCCACCCGTTGCCTCTCGGGGAAAGTGCCCCGGGCGCCAGCGGCGCTCTCCGGCAATTAAGGGCCCGATGGATTAATTGTCTCCCATCCCCGCATCCCCAAGGTGACCCGTCCGCACGGAGCGAGGAGCACCGCCCGGCGGTCCCTCCCGCCCCCGGGGAGGTCGGCCCCTAATCCCTTAACCCACCGGACCCCCCGAGCGCCGTCCCGGCAGCGGGTCGCCCCCCGGGACGCGGCAGCGACGCAGGTGCTGGAGGCAGGGCACAGCCCTCTTGCTGGCCGTGCCGGGAGCAGCCACCGGGCGCATCACGCATCACGCAGCCTCCCTCCGCCTTTGTCTCTGCGCTCAGCGCTCT
>NW_011179863.1:0-465 GCF_000146605.3 Meleagris gallopavo
TGTCAGCAAGTGCCCCAGGTCCCCTTTTCCCCCACAAGTGTGCTGACCGTCCACGTCCCCAGCTGAGCACCTGGCTCTCTGCCGTGACTTCAGCGCGGTTTGCTGAAACACCTGCTGGGTTTGGCACACCAAGCAATGCACGGAGCAGTGAGGCACAAGTTGCACTCTATGAAGTCTGCGCTCTGCTTCCTTTTTTAGGTCTGACATGAAGGTGGGAGCTCGGCAGCAATTTTGCAGGTGAGGAATGTCTTTTCATCATCCCACTGAAACATGGGATGGAATCTCAACAAGAACCCATTTTCCCTGGATACAGCCATTCACAAGGGCACCGCTGGAGCTGGAAACTCCTCCCAGCCCAGCTTTTCTGCTGAGACACCTCCCAGCAACCACCCAGCACCAAAGCCAGCTCACCTGGTCACTGCTCAGCCTAAGCTGTGCCCAGCTCACACACACGCCGCAGCGGTG
>NW_011179864.1:0-467 GCF_000146605.3 Meleagris gallopavo
TGGCAAAAGAAAGCCAAGGGCGACAGTCAAGACAATGTGGCAAGGAACGCAAAAACAGGAGGGCAAGGGAATGCGCAGGCAAAGACAAAGGCCAAGAGAACGTGGCATGGAAATGCAAAGGGCGATGGCCAAGACTACGCAGAAGGATATGCCAAAGCAGGAGGGCAAGAGAACGCAGCAGGGAACGCCAAAACTGAGTGCTGAGGTGAATGCGGCAAAGAAAGCCAAGGGCAATGGCCAAGATAATGTAGCATGGAACGCAAAAACAGGAGGACAAGACAATGCAGTAGGGAACACAGACGACAAAAAAAAGGAAACACTACAGCGAAAAGCCAGAGACAAGGAGAATGCAGAAAGAAAAAAACAGGCAGCCTTCCGGACACCATGAAGTGCAATTCAGAGCTCTAGAAGCACCATGTTGTGCCATGCTATGGAATGGGTAAACACGTGGTGGCTGTGCATTGCCC
>NW_011179865.1:0-489 GCF_000146605.3 Meleagris gallopavo
TGGAAGCCCAAATCCAAGCCTAGGGGCAACATCTCCTGGGCGTGATCATGCGGTGCCTGAGCGAGAGGATGACCCAGGCTGGTTACACAAGAGTCATCTTAATTTCTCTGTTTTGTTACTTCAGAAAACGCCATTGGGTGGCCCTCATGTTGTTTTCTTAAAATATGGTACCAGCCCTGGTGACTTTGGGCCAGAGCCCAAAAGGCTGGATCCAGTCCAGGAGCTTAAAGTCACAGCCCCAGTTAGAGAGGCTGGCACACGTCCCAGGGCCTAAAGATGCTGCCAGAGAAGCCAGGAGTGGCCCTGGGGTTTAAAAACACAGCCAGAGAGACTGGCACTGGCCATGGGACCTGAGTGGCCAGCACTGACCCTGGGGATTAAAGCCACAGCTCCAGCCAGAGAGACCTGCACTGGCCCTGGGCCTAAACCTGAAGCCCACAACACAAGAAGCCAGCACCAGCTTTGGGCCTAAAGCCACAGCCTGAGAGG
>NW_011179866.1:0-449 GCF_000146605.3 Meleagris gallopavo
CTTTGGGTCCTGACGAGATGAGTCCCAGAGTTCCGAGGGAATTCACCGCTGCAGTCACCGAGCCACTCTCCATGGTATTTCACAAGTCGAGGCAGTCAGGTCAAGTCCCTGCTGAGGAGAAAAAAGGTGACAGCAAACCTCTTAGGAAGGATAGAAAGTCTGACGCGGGGAACTACCAGCATGACAGTCTCACCTCTGTACTGGTCACGGATCATGGAACAGATCATCCTGGAAGTGACTCTAAAGCACACTGTCCAGTGCGTCACCACCCTGGGCGTGAAAAGCTGCCTCCTAATAACCAACCTAAACCTCCCCTGTCTCACTTGAAAACCATTTCCCCTTGTCCTATCGCTATCCACCCTCCTAAACAGCCGTTGCCCCCTCCTGCTTATGCGCTCCCTTCGAGTCTTGGAAGGCTGTCATGAGCTATCTCCAGAGCTTTCTCTTCC
>NW_011179867.1:0-523 GCF_000146605.3 Meleagris gallopavo
CGAAGTGCAAACCGCTCCTTCCCGATGGTCGCACAGGAGACCGCTCACTGGTCGGAGAAAAGCAGCCGTCTGAAGTGGCCCGTTCTCGGCAAGCGAGAAACACGAGACCGCTGCTGATGGCTGAAAGCGTAGTTCGGGGAGAAACGCGATTTCTCGGCCAGCTACGGTAAAGTCTCCGGAGCGGGTCAGCACGAATGCCGCTTTCTACGCGTGAAAGCGAACGAGTGCGATTCCGATGCCGACAACTGCGAATTCAGGCTCCTGCACTCCCTGCGAGTGGGGGGTTTTTTCTCAGAAGTCCTGAAAGGGTCTCTCCCCACTTTCTGAAACGCGCTCCCTGAGAGCACTACAGTTGTCGCTCCTCGAACTTCCAGGTGTCTTATTAGAGAGGGTTTTCCCTTCCATTCTTTCCTCTCTGAGAAAAGATGTGTAGCAGTGGAGAACCTCACTAGAATAAATTGTCGCTCGAAATAAACGCACAGACATAGTATTCAGAGCTAGGCGTAGTGCATTCTGCACGGTT
>NW_011179868.1:0-468 GCF_000146605.3 Meleagris gallopavo
CAAGACAATGCTGGAAGGGAAATTGCTCACAAGAGTTACAAAATGCTTCAGATCACACCAGAAATACTTTGTTCTAACAACAGTTATGTTCTAACAGCATCGTCCATTTCCTTAACAATTTCCAAGATGAACTGATGTGGAGCATTACAGGGAAAAGAGCACTGAGCACAGATGCTAGGATACCTGATTCAAGCAGTAGACTTCAACCAGTGCTGAGTTTTACATTCCAGGATATTTTAGGATCTACAACGTGTGAAAGTCAATTACACAACAATGCCTCAGTGGCTGCATTTCAAGCGCTTTTCAGATCACACCCACATCAAATTAAAGCAAATTCAGTGCAGAAATAGCAAGCCAGAATCTTAATGCCTGTGAGACTATCCCTTTTTTACTGCATTCTGACTAAGTTCTGAAACTTGCTCCTCCCAGTTCACTTAACCAAGTTCCACCAGTCTCAAGCAGTGCAGC
>NW_011179869.1:0-486 GCF_000146605.3 Meleagris gallopavo
ACTGGGGTGAACTGGTGACCAATGGGGTGAACTGGTGGCAACTTGTAGGAACTGATGGGCAACTGGGAGCACCTGGTGGCCAATGGGCTGAACTGGTGGCCAACTGGTGGCCAACTGGGGCTCCTGTTTGCCAACTGGTGGCCAAATGGGGGCAAAGACCGCCCGTTTGAAGCCCCACCCCCTCGGTGCCTCGTGGGAGCTGAGAGGAATAAATGAGAGGGGACAGAGGGAGTTCCTGAGGTGGAGTCACACCTGGAAAGCTGGGAACGGCTTCCAATGACCCCAGTGACCCCAACGGCCCTGGTGACCCCAGTGACCTCACACGAACCCACCCCATTCCACTGACCCCACTGACCACAATGACCCCGAATGTCCTCACCTGACCCCAGTGACACCGGTGACCCCAACGACCCCACACTGACCCACGAAACCTCCCACGATCCCAAGATTCCCACTGACAACAAAGATCCCATATGACCTCACGTG
>NW_011179870.1:0-527 GCF_000146605.3 Meleagris gallopavo
ATAAAGGATAATAAAAAAAGCTTCTTCAAGTATGTTAACAGCAAAAGGAAAACTAGGGAGAATGTGGGCCCCTTACTAAGTGAGGGGGGGTCCTCGTAACGGGGGATGCTGAGAAGGCAGAGATACTGAATGCCTTCTTTACTTCCGTCTTCAGTGAAAAGACTCCCACAGGAATCCCACACCCTGGAGGTTAGTGAGAGGGTCTGGGGAATGGGAGACTTCTCTTTAGTCAGGAAAGAGGACGTGCGTGAGCGCCTAGGCAGTACTAAGGTCCACAAGTCCATGGGACCTGATGGGGTGCATCCACGTGTGCTGAGGGAGCTGGCGGAGGTGATTGCCGAACCGCTCTCCATCACCTTTGAGAGGTCTTGGATAACAGGGGAGGTCCCTGAATACTGAAGGATAGCCAGTGTCACTCCGGTTTTCAAAAAGGGCAAGAAGGAAGATGTGGGTAATTGTAGGCTGTCAGCCTCACCTCCGTCCCTCGGAAAGGTGATGGAACAGCTTGTGCTGGATACCATCTCCAG
>NW_011179871.1:0-474 GCF_000146605.3 Meleagris gallopavo
AGGAAATTACACGTGATGTGTTGGAAAGGGCTTAGAGGCTTTTCTACATCCTGTGCTGTACCGTATAGCTCAGTGTGGTTGTGAGCGACCTTTACATATCTGCTGACAGCAGGTCTGTATGGCGATTCGTGACGAACCAGTTGAATGATGCCGTCTTCCCCTCTTGCCACCCCTTTAGGAGCTTATCCCGTGTGGCCCAACTGCAGCGCTCTGCCCAGTGCCAACTTCTGCAGCGCAGGGCTGGGAGGAAGTCTGAACCCGGCGGCAGCAGGGAGCCAGTTGCGTGGCAGTGTTCCTCCTCAGCTGGGGGCAGGGATGTGCCCCCCAGCAGGTGGCATGGCTCGCAGAGCACCAGGAGCAGCCGCCGTGTGTGCTGCTGCCAACGCCATCCAGAGCTGGGTGAGGCACGAACATTCCCTCGGTCTCGACGTATTCAATCCATTCCCTCTGTCGTAGCTGGCTTGGAAGCCATGG
>NW_011179872.1:0-457 GCF_000146605.3 Meleagris gallopavo
GACTCCTGGATGTTTGGGTCCTCAGGTGGTCCAGAACCTGATCTCCCATGGCAGTGTGGGATGGGAAGGGGTCTGTGGGACTGAGGAAGCAATGGCAGTCCCCACCTCACCAAAGCAAAGATGAGGGCTGTGCATCATGAGCAGTTCTCAGACAAGATGGAAGCAAAAATGGTGTTGGGTACCTGAGCCTTCTCTGGTGGTAAGCAACATGGTGCACAGAGTGCAGCCATGTGCTCCGAGCAAGGAGCACAGGTTTGTGCAAGAGGCCCGGATGCAGGGCAGTGCCTTCATGACTGTATTGTGTCCAACAGGTGGCAGCAGAGCTGCGGTGCTCCCAAGTGCCGTAACAACTGCACGGAGAGATGTGTTGGTCTCGATGGAAACAGCAAGGAACTGGAATCTGCGTTTCCCGGCATGCCCCGGAACCTCACTTTGCTGACTGGTCATTCGTCCGCCC
>NW_011179873.1:0-316 GCF_000146605.3 Meleagris gallopavo
TTTTTCCGGGGGCGCAGATCCGCGGATCCCTCCGCCCTTCTAGTCACGGAACCGGGCCGAACCAGCCCATAAACCGTTGACATTCTTGGTGGAGAATGCGGGGCAAACAGTTGCTTTTTTAGCTTTTTTGAACAAAATCTCTCTCTCCGCTCTCAGACAGCTTCATTGGGAAAGTTATCTGTTTCACCAGTACTGTCTGAAAGCGTGACCTTGAAAAGTCCAGGCGGACGGCCAATACTCTAGGATATTTGTAAACTTTGAGCCTTGCTATCTTGTTTCTAGTAAAAAAGAAAAAAAAAAAAAGAAGAAAAAAATA
>NW_011179874.1:0-495 GCF_000146605.3 Meleagris gallopavo
ACAAATAGATGTCCTGTTGTTGAAAATAAGATGGCAAAACAGATGCCTCAGATCAACGTAACATCAGTGGGAGTTGGTTTGGGCTACCTCCTTAAAAGGTTGGAAATTTACAGTGAGAATGCATCCCATGACCACCAGAGATGTTATTTCTGCCCATGTCCTTGGAATGTAATGAGTATGTTTATGCTATGCCTTTAAATATGTAGCCATTTCTCTCTTTTGTGTGCATGTTTGGTGAGAACAATCCCCCATGTACCCAGCGCTGTAATAAAGGGAATACCTGCTTGACATAACTCATTGTCATATCAAGTTACTTCATCTGTTTTTTCAGCTTTCAATTAGCAAGCCAGGCAGGAGAGTCTCTGCTCAACTGTGGGACCCATGAGAGGAGGCCCACAAGCAGCTGGGGAGGGCTGGAACTCCAACAGTCAGGTGGATCGCTGCAGGAGCAGGACAAGATCCTCCGGATAACGGTATCCCCTTAGTCTGCCTTTC
>NW_011179875.1:0-377 GCF_000146605.3 Meleagris gallopavo
ATTGATGAGGCAGAAGTGCTGGAGTTCCCTATGGTGGTGAAGAACACGCGGGGTCACCGAGGTGGGTCTGAGATCAGAGGTGAAGGCAGGGAGTACTCTGAGCAGAGCTTGAGATTTTGTGTTGTCAAGGAGTAATAGTTAAGAAGGTTTTCTATTAGGTGTTGAACTTCTTTTGCAGTACTTGTAAATTCTTCTAGTCTCCAAATTCTGAATGTTGAGTAGGCAGTAGGCAATACTGGGAAATAGTTTTAATAGAACATGATCTTGAAATCCCAGGGAGGGTAAGGGTTCGAAGTTAATAGTACATTAGTTACTTTGGAGCGCTTTGAACTGGAATAATGGAAGGCCTAGCTCCAGGGATATGGAGAAGTGCCTAC
>NW_011179876.1:0-480 GCF_000146605.3 Meleagris gallopavo
CGGCCGGGGTCTCCGCCGGGAACCGGGATCCATCTGCGGGGAGCAGCAGGAAGCCGGAGCAGAAAGGCTCCCGCTTTTCCCAGCACCCATCTTCTGAGCTCCCCCTGGGACATCCCCGGGCGCAGAGCGCGCTCGGCCAGCAGCAGAGCCACGGCCCTGCAGAGCACCGCTTCCTCACGCCCTCGCCCGGCTCCTGCGCTGCTGCCCGTCCCCCCCATCCCAGCACCCCCACGGAAGGCGGCCCCAGAACGTCAAGATTTTGGTAAGCATAGTGTATAATCCCAACTTCTGAATGTGGGCACAGCACATTCTGGCTCAAATCATGTCTGAGTACCACATTCGTTGTGCGTGAAGGTCACGACATGAGTCAAAATGCCACGTAAGGATGCACTGAACGAGGTGACCTGGGAGTTGATGCCTGTCTACATTTCACCTATTCAAAGCGTCCTTACCAAGATGAAATCCAGCATTGATAACGAA
>NW_011179877.1:0-391 GCF_000146605.3 Meleagris gallopavo
AGGAGCCGCAGCTCTCGGCTGGCTGCAACCACCCCGACATCCCCCAGCTGCTGGACGCGCCGTGTGGGACGGGCACCTCTGGGAGGGCACTGTCTGCACGGGCTGTGCAGCCCGCCTAGCGCAAGCAGGGGGAAGCGGCGCGGTGCTGGGAGCACTGCGGGGAAACCTGCCGTGCTGCAGCGAGTGCCCAGTGCCTCCGGTCCTGCTGTGGGCACCGCAGGGCGCAGCCCGGCTCCGTCCTCTCCTGCAGGGACCGACGGCCGTGGCCCGGGATCCCCCCGAGCTCCTCTGCTGCAGGCTGAGCCGCCCCAGCTCTCCCGGAATCCCCGGCCCCAGGCCCATTTCCCCACACCAGTGCTGAGGAGGGGAGGGGATTTTGGGGGGGAGGAAC
>NW_011179878.1:0-523 GCF_000146605.3 Meleagris gallopavo
TATGCTGTAAAACAGACACCCAAAAGTTACGACCAAATGTTTGGTAAGAAAGCAATTGTTAGAAGGCAATTAACCAATTAAGATATTTGTGTTTGGGCAGCAAAGATTTGTGTTTACTTGGTGTTTGTATGATTAGTGAAGCATTGCGAAAGAGTACGAACCTGCAGTACTCAGCCAATGAGGAACCAGGGGAGAAAGAGATAAGCGTCGGGCAGTAGGGGATAAAGATGTAGCACTGTTTTCTCCTGCTTGCAGGAGGCCCGCCATTGCAATCGCAAATAAAATCTGCTTTATCAGAGAGACCGTCCTAGAAAATTATTTGGATATTTCCAACACGCATATCTGCCGGGATAGCAGCACGATGGGTGGCAGCAATCCAGGAGATTCCTGGAGTCTGCTGAGGATTATTTCCTCCTCCAGGTACTAGACGGACCGACCCGAGGTGAAGCCCTACTGGACCCGGTGCTCACCAGTGCAGAGGTGATAGACGTTTTGAATTCACAGGATCCTGGGATGGCTTGGG
>NW_011179879.1:0-432 GCF_000146605.3 Meleagris gallopavo
AGAGCAGTGCAGGAATGAGTCAGTGCCCGTGCAGCGTATGCCGACTCGTTGCTGTGAGCTGGTCCTGTGTGCCTCGAAGCACGTCACTGACTTTGTATCGTGGACTTTTTCTCCTGGCTTTGGCTGTATCTCGGGGCATTGCTAGCGAGGACAGAACAGACAGCGTTGTCTTTTCTGCTCTTCCCTCTTCTGTGCTTCCCTTTTCTGCTCTTCTCTTCAGCTACACTTCAGCTCCTCTCCCTCAGTGTTAGCCACTCCTCTTCTGCTCTTCTGCTCTTCTGCTGTTCTTTCTCCCTTGTATCCTCCCTCACTCCTGCATCTGTACTCCTCTTCTGCTTTTCTTTCTTACCCGTATCCTCTTTTTGCTCTTTTTTCTCCCCACATCCCGAGTGCCAGCATTACGGAGTCAAATATTTTTTGATGCCAATTATC
>NW_011179880.1:0-512 GCF_000146605.3 Meleagris gallopavo
GGTGGATCTTGTTCAGTGCACCCATGATGGGAACGGAGCAAAGGACCGTTTTCTGCAAGACCTTTCTTGTATTTTCTTCCATCTCTTTCCATGTGGTCAAACAGCCAACGGGTTTCTGTACAAGAAGAGAAACTCTTCTCAAAGAATAGGGCAGTTCTTCTCCCCGATGCATACCCTGGGGATGGTTTCAGGTCAGAACGCTGAGGGGAGGCAGCCATTTCTCTGCCTCTCTTTATCCCTTCCCTACAAGTCGCCCAGCTGTCACTGTCTTGCTCCTAACCTGTGCCAGCACCTGCCAAAAACCCCTCCTGTTCTCACCAGGGATCTGAAGGAGCAGCGAGCTGGAAGGAAGAATTCTCTTCTCTGGCCTCCCACTGAGCTGCACCTTTTGCATGCTGCAAAATCGTGGGCTTTGGTGTGCTCTGTGTGACCGGAAGAGAGCACCGCATTGGAAAATGAGGAACTCGGGGTCCCAGGGCTCCAAGGAATGTGGCCACCCCATCTGCCAGAGC
>NW_011179881.1:0-696 GCF_000146605.3 Meleagris gallopavo
CAACACATGTGGGTCACCTGCGCTAAATCAGCAGGCCGGACCAACTTCTGCTTAGCGCTTGCTTCTGCCACTGTCCCTTCCAAACTTGTTTTGAAGGGATGCTGTTTCTCAGTGATTCTAACTTTTCTGCTTACTCCACAGGACATGCATGACATCCACTCTAAACACACGGGTAGCTTTAGTTGTCCTTATACCAAGGGCTGTTGCTGGGAGTAGGTATTATAACTATTAGTATAGTATAGTTATTGGTACTGTAAAACGCTTACTTGAGGAAAAAAAAGAAGGAAAAAAAAAAGGGAAGAAAAAGATGTGAAACAATGAGAAAGTCTGAAACCAAGTTTGAAACGACCATGAACTCATAATGATTGGGATTGTGTGCTTCTTATTGCTTTGTAACTTGTTGTATTGCAAATAGCAACAGTAGTAATGGTGGTTGTGTGTTTTTTTAATTTTTATTTTAATAACAGATTGAATGTTATAGTAACGGGATTTAATGTTACCAATGCTGGAATCTATGGAAATAGCTATTTTAATGTATTAGTAGCACTAAGACAAAACCTGGAAAGGAATCCCAGGCAAAGGGATGACCCTATATTATAGAATGGTTAACTCTCTTTCATCCCATTAATCAGGAATTTAAAATATGATTATGCAGCACCTGAGACAAAGGCGCACGCTAAGAATGTTAACCTTGAT
>NW_011179882.1:0-402 GCF_000146605.3 Meleagris gallopavo
CTTGGAAATTGGGCCTGTGCTTCCAAAAAGATGGTATTTTCTCCCAGGCATACCTGTTTTCTTCAAA
Organism: Meleagris gallopavo; assembly: GCF_000146605.3. Taxonomy (NCBI): domain Eukaryota; kingdom Metazoa; phylum Chordata; class Aves; order Galliformes; family Phasianidae; genus Meleagris; species Meleagris gallopavo. The sequence continues at coordinate 68 of NW_011179882.1, forward strand.
GTACCGCACGTTTTCTCCCAAAAAGACTAGATGACAGACCAAATTGGACACTTGCAACCAAGAATAGGACATCTTCTCCCACAAATACCACTTGTCTCCCAAGGATAGGACATTTTCCCTACATGCTATGGCAGTTCTGCTAAGAAATACTCCTTTCCTTCCCTAAATGGGACATATGCACCCACAAAGACCACGACTCCGAGAAATTCCTCCCAGTTCCTCCCAATTACACTCCATTACATTCCTCATCATGACACTTACTCCCAGACTTTTGGCATTTTACTGCGGAAAGACCATTTCGATCCAGAATATATGCCATTGGCCCTCACAAAACA
>NW_011179883.1:0-422 GCF_000146605.3 Meleagris gallopavo
TTGGCCATGAGCCAGCAGTGTGCCCTCGTGGCCAAAAAGGCCAATGGCATTCTGGGGTGCATTAAAAAGAGCGTGTCCAGCAGGTCGAGGGAGGTGATCCTCCCCCTCTACTCTGCCCTGGTAAGGCCTCATCTGGAGTACTGTGTCCAGTTCTGGGCTCCCCAGTACAAAAAAGACAGGGATCTCTTGGAAAGAGTCCAGCGGAGGGCCACAAAGATGGTGAAGGGCCTGGAGCATCTCCCCTATGAAGAAAGGCTAAGTAAACTGGGTCTGTTTAGCCTTGAGAAAAGAAGACTGAGAGGGGACCTGATCCAGGTTTATAAATATCTGAGGTGTGGCGGCCATAGTGGTGAGGCCAGTCTATTTTCAGTGGTACGTGGAGACAGGACGAGGGGAAACGGACATAAGCTGCAGCATAGGAA
>NW_011179884.1:0-460 GCF_000146605.3 Meleagris gallopavo
ATTCCAGTGCGCCACCACCCTGTGCGTGAAAAGCTGCCTCCTAATAACCAACCTAAACCTCCCCTGTCTCACTTGAAAACCATTTCCCCTTGTCCTATCGCTATCCACCCTCCTAAACAGCCGTTGCCCCCTCCTGCTTATGCGCTCCCTTCGAGTCTTGGAAGGCTGTCATGAGCTATCTCCAGAGCTTTCTCTTCTCCCACACAAACAATCCCAGTTCCCTCAACATTTCTTTCTAAGAGAGGGGGCTCCAGCCCTCTGATCCATCTTCGTGGCCCTTCTCTGGACCTGCTCCAAAAGCTCCACATCATTCCTGTGCTGGAGCCCCAGGCCTGGACGCAGTGCTGCACATGGGGCCGCACACCCAGAGCCGAGTCGAGGGGGGACAATCACCTCCCTCTCCCTGCTGGTCGCTCCTCTTGAATGCAGCCCACGGGATACAGTTGGCCTTCTCGGCTGC
>NW_011179885.1:0-538 GCF_000146605.3 Meleagris gallopavo
TGTTGAGGGAACTGGGATTGTTTGTGTGGGAGAAGAGAAAGCTCTGGAGATAGCTCATGACAGCCTTCTAAGACTCGAAGGGAGCGCATAAGCAGGAGGGGGCAACGGCTGTTTAGGAGGGTGGATAGCGATAGGACAAGGGGAAATGGTTTTCAAGTGAGACGGGGGAGGTTTAGGTTGGTTATTAGGAGACAGCTTTTCACGCTCAGGGTGGTGACGCACTGGAATGTGTGCTTGAGAGTCACTTCCAGGATGATCTGCTCCATGATCCGTGACCAGCACAGAGGTGAGACTGACATGCTGGTAGTTCCCCGCGTCACACTTTCTATCCTTCCTAAGAGGTGTGCTGTCACCTTTTTCTCCTCAGCAGGGACTTGACCTGAGTGCCTCGACTTCTGAAATACCATGGAGAGTGGCTCGGTGACTGCAGCGGTGAATTCCCTCGGAACTCTGGGACTCATCTCGTCAGGACCCAAAGACTCCCTGGCTGGTTTGGGTCCTCAGGTGTCCAGAACCTGATCTCCCATGGCAGTGTGGG
>NW_011179886.1:0-474 GCF_000146605.3 Meleagris gallopavo
TGGAAGCGTTGTGTTGAAACGGAACCAGAAGTTTACCTTAAGAGGTTTGGAGCCCACACGATGGCTAAGTTCTTAGCGTGCATGTTGGTGATGGAGGAGCTCCCAGCTAGACGAGCCAAGTGTCTCATCAGGTACTCCAGTGTCCTGGAAAACAACACAGGCAAGTGTTCAGCACCAAGGAGCACGCTGTGCTGCCATTCACAAAGCAAACCTCCATTCATGCTGGCTCTTGTTACTGCTACTGTCACTGAACACCAAGTAGATCCAACTTGACTCAGTGCCACGCTGCAGCACCAAGCCCCAGCACAGCACAGCCGCAGCCATCAGCTGCACCAAGCGTGCCGCCGTGCCCAGGAACTGACCCAATAAATTCACCACCCCCGTGGAGCCTTCAACCGCTTCAGCACACACAGGCATCGTGTTGCAGCGTGAGACAAAGCCTGGAATGGCACCAGTGCCCTCTGAAGTGCAGCG
>NW_011179887.1:0-415 GCF_000146605.3 Meleagris gallopavo
TGCTCTTCCCTCTTCTGTGTTTCCCTTTTCTGCTCTTCTCTTCAGCTACACTGCAGCTCCTCTCCCTCAGTGTTAGCCACTCCTCTTCTGCTCTTCTGCTGTTCTTTCTCCCTTGTATCCTCCCTCACTCCTGCATCTGTACTCCTCTTCTGCTTTTCTTTCTTACCCGTATCCTCTTTTTGCTCTTTTTTCTCCCCACATCCTGAATGCCAGCATTACGGAGTCAAATATTTTTTGATGCCAGTTATCACTGTCTTTATATCATGGACTCTTCGTCCAGCCTTTGATGTATCCTGGGGCACTGCATTAAATCTGAGATGTCAGCAGACCTGCTGGATGCTTTGCTTGCCATGGGGGGGTGCTGTGCTTTTGCACATGCATTTTCATCATGGGCAAACAGAGGTTGGGGTTTTTT
>NW_011179888.1:0-500 GCF_000146605.3 Meleagris gallopavo
CAGGCTGACCACTATGAAGTTCAGCACGTTCCCTGCCGGATTTGGAAATTCTGTCAATTCCTCGCTGTATTCCACTCCTGACCCACACTAGGGAAGAGAGCTACAGTTGTGCTGTTCTGAATTCACTGCAGGAATTTCAAATCATTGCAACAAATAAACAGCTTTCTGTACAGGAACACTGTTCTACTGTAAATTAAAGCTGTATATAGAATGTCCGCTTAAAATTTCATTACCGTGTGTATGCCTACGGCTGTACTGCTCAGTGTAGGCAGGGAGGTGGGGATGGTTTTTTCTGGTTAACTAAGAGATTTTGCCATTTCACTGTCTTATGGCGGACCTACTTCTCAACTTTGATTCTATTCTAGAAGAGCATGGCATACGTATTCAATCTCCGACAGAACACAACTAACTCGCTAGGTTTCACTAAGACAGTAAGTTAGTTGACTCACGTGGAGTAACATCCTTGCAATTCTCAAGGTCCAGAATTAGTGTAGAAGTTG
>NW_011179889.1:0-461 GCF_000146605.3 Meleagris gallopavo
AAAGAGCTGGACATAAGCCAGTAGTGTGCACTTGCAGCCCAGAAGGCCAACTGTATCCTGGGCTGCATTCAAAGAGGAGCGACCAGCAGGGAGAGGGAGGTGATTGTCCCCCTCGACTCGGCTCTGGTGCGGCCCCATGTGCAGCACTGCGTCCAGGCCTGGGGCTCCAGCACGGGAATGATGTGGAGCTTTTGGAGCAGGTCCAGAGAAGGGCCACTAAGATGATCAGAGGGCTGGAGCACCTCTCTTAGAAAGAAATGTTGAGGGAACTGGGATTGTTTGTGTGGGAGAAGAGAAAGCTCTGGAGATAGCTCATGACAGCCTTCCAAGACTCGAAGGGAGCGCATAAGCAGGAGGGAGCAACGACTGTTTAGGAGGGTGGATAGCGATAGGACAAGGGGAAATGGTTTTCAAGTGAGTACAGGGGAGGTTTAGGTTGGTTATTAGGAGGCAGGCTTTTC
>NW_011179889.1:2764-3289 GCF_000146605.3 Meleagris gallopavo
GTTGTAATTATGTTCTGCGTCTCTTCTGATTTCATTTTGCAGCTGATGGAGTTGAAGGATTGCCTGGGCTCCTCCAGTCAGTGGTGTGAGATCTGTCCAGCAGGTAATGAACATCATGCACCCCATGTTGGTGCGCTGCTTGTATGCAGGTAGGTTTGCGATGTGATCCGACTCCCCCATGCTGACCATCCACAGCTAGATCAAGTTGCTCAGAGTCTGAGCCAGGTTCACCTTGAAAGGGCCAGCACATCCACCATGTCTCTGGCAACCTGTGCCACTGCCTCAGCACCCTCACTGTACAAGACATTTTCCTTAGATTTCACCTCAATTGTCCCTTGTTCTTTCCTTTAGGTATTGAAAGGCTGTTACCAGGTTCCCTTGGAGCCTTCACTTCTCCAGGAGGCCGAACAGCCCAGCTCTCCTTGCTTACAGGAGAGGGGTTCCATCCTTGGGTTCGTGTTTGTGGCTGTACTCTGGATGCACTCGCACAGCTCCATGTCTCCCTGCACTGAGGACTCCACATTT
>NW_011179890.1:0-467 GCF_000146605.3 Meleagris gallopavo
TCCGCATAAAGAATTCAAAGGAGAGGCTGGAAACCTGCTTAAGAATCCCCAACCCTGTAAAATTAGCAGCTCCCTCTGGAATGGTATGCCACATAATATGCAGATGCCACATAGTTATTTCCATCCATGTTTTCAATTGGCTATATATACCTATTGCTCCATAGAGCAAAGTGGTGAACTTAATTAAGGCCCAGTATGTTTTTAGCATTAAGAAAGAAGAGACAGTGGCATGCAGCCCCTTAAAAGGCAGTTTCAGTAGAGAAAGCATTTTTTCTCTTTTTTTTTCTTTTACAGAAACAAGATAGCAAGGCTCAAAGTTTACAAATATCCTAGAGTAGTGGCCGTCCGCCTGGACTTTTCAAGGTCACGCTTTCAGACAGTACTGGTGAAACAGATAAACTTTCCCAATGAAGCTGTCTGAGAGCGGAGAGAGAGATTTGTTCAAAAAAGCTAAAAAAGCAACTGTT
>NW_011179891.1:0-380 GCF_000146605.3 Meleagris gallopavo
TGGGGATTTTGGGGCCAGAAGTGGGGATTTTGGGGCCAGAAGTGGGGATTTTTGGGGGCCCACCTGTGTCTGTGCTCACGGCTGCGGCTGCGGCTGCGCTTCCGGCGGCTGCTGCTGAAATCGGGGGATTTCACCCCAAAATTCAGCCCCCAAAACCCCACCGCACCACCCCCAGCCCCACAAACCCCCCCCACCCCATTCATTCGCCCCCAAACCCCACGGGTTTGTCCCCGAAGGCCAAAAATGTGACACAAAATCCCACAAACGCGACGCAAATCTCACCCAAAAAAGCCCAAAATCCCAAAAAGTTTGCACCCAAACCCCATAAAATCCCTGGAAATCCCACAAAATGACACCAAAATCCCGTAAGTTTGCCCCAG
>NW_011179892.1:0-359 GCF_000146605.3 Meleagris gallopavo
GGTAGCAAGAGGGGAAGGTCTGCCCTCCAGGGGCAAAATACAGGCCGTGTTTCTATCCTGGGTCAACAGTTCCGCTTGTACAGGGGCACGTCCTGGCCGCCTGTACCACATTTTCCGTCCGGATGGTTGCGGCTTGCATAATAATATCAGGCAGCAAAAGGAGGTTGTCCTGATCTGCCATAGGGACATGGATGGGAGTCCCTTTAGCAATGAAAATCGGAGTGTTGACCACCGCGCCAGTAGGCCACGTACGTACCTATTACTGGAGGGACTCCTGAGCCTCCCACCTCCAACATCTCCCCAAGGTGCAAGTAGGCCACACCACTTGGGTCCTACCTGCACCTTCCATGGCCATTTTA
>NW_011179893.1:0-425 GCF_000146605.3 Meleagris gallopavo
ATAGTAGCTTTCTCCCAAAATATGATATTCTGCCCCAGAAATTCCAGTTTTATCACCGAAGACTCTACGTTTTTCACCAGAAATACCTATTTTATCCCCAAACATGACATTTTCTCCCAGAAATACCAGATTTCTTCCCTTAAATATGACACCTTTTCCAAGAAATAGTAGATTTTTCCCCAAAAATATGATATTTTCTCCAATAAATGCCAGTTTTATCGCAAATATACGACATTTTATACCGAAAATAGCCACTTTCTCCCAAAAATATGCAGTTTTCTGCCAGGAACTGCAGTTTCCTCCCACAAATACCATTTTTCAACCAGAAATAGGACGTTTTCTCCCATCAATACCGTTTTTCAACCAGAAAATTAGGACGTTTTTCTCCGAGAAATAGTAGCTTTCTCCCAAAATATGATATTCTG
>NW_011179894.1:0-435 GCF_000146605.3 Meleagris gallopavo
GCTGTTTCATTGCCATAAAACAACCCCATTGACGTCACGCTGCTGACACAACGTCCTTGCAAACGCAGCAGCACCTCCTGGCACCGATAGCTCCGGGTGCAACAAGCACAGGGCACTGGGTTGCTTTGGATGCAGTTTGAGCATGGATCTGAGGGCTTGGTGGAAAGCGCCTTGCAGAGCGTGCATCGTGTCCTGCACCAGGCAGAGCGCTGCACATCTCTCATCTCTCCAAGCTTCGGGGCTTTGAAGCTGCGCAGTGTTTCTTGGGAGTTGGTCCCCCAGAACTCCAGAGCACATTGAGCTGTTCCCTGGCAATTCACAGCTTGCAGAGTGTCAAACACAACAAAGAAAGAAGGAAAGAAAGAGGACAAAGGCCATGGCTGTGTACAGAAGCGCTCAGGAAGGCTTCAGCAGGAGAAAGAAACCTGCTGCAAC
>NW_011179895.1:0-441 GCF_000146605.3 Meleagris gallopavo
AACCACCCCCATAGAGCATTTGCCACCATCCACGAGTCAGTGTAAACATAAAGCATTGGCCACCTCTCCCGTTCAGCAACATCCAAGGCCAGTTGGACAGCCTTTACCTCTGCAAATTGGCTTGATTCTCCTTTTCCTTCAGTGGCCTCTGCAACTTGTTGTGTGGGGCTCCACACAGCGGCTTTCCATCTGCGGTGTTTCCCCACAATACAACACGATCCATCTGTGAATAGGGCGTATGTCTTCTCATTTTCTGGTAGTTCATTATATGGTGGGGCCTCTTTAGCACGTGATATCTCTTCTGCTGCCGGTGTTCCAAACTTTTTGCCTTCAGGCCAGTCCATGATCACCTCTAGGATTCCTGGGACGGTTGAGATTCCCCATCCGCGCTCGCTGCGTAATCAGCGCAATCCACTTACTCCAAGTGGCATCAGTAGCATG
>NW_011179896.1:0-483 GCF_000146605.3 Meleagris gallopavo
GGCCCTATATGCCGGCCCGACCCTACCCACAGAGAGGTGTGCTGCCTCCCCTGGGGCACGAGTCAGGGACATTGCTAGGATACTTCCCAGACTGATCTGCCCTTCTGACTACTATCCACTATTGATAGTACAGGCTGGCAGTGAAGAAGTTGGTAAGAAAAGCCTGAAGGCTATCAAAGATGACTTCAGGCGACTGGGGCGGGTAGTTGAAGGAACAGGTGTGCAGGTGGTTATTACATCTGTACCTTCTAGTGGCAGGAAACGATAGTGGGATGAGCCTAAAAACCCATCTCTTGAACAAAATGGCTTAGGAGTTGGTGCAAACGCAGGAGTTTTGGTTTTTTTCATCATGGGGCAATTTACTCGGCACCTGGCATGATGGCTGCAGATGGATGCAGCCTGTCTCCACGGGGGAAAGAGGGTTCTAGCCGAGGAACTGGCGGGACTTATTGACAGGTGTTTAAACTAGGTATGAAGGGGGAA
>NW_011179897.1:0-359 GCF_000146605.3 Meleagris gallopavo
CCGTTCCGCCTCCCCACCGGTCCGTCCCCGGGGGGACTGGCACGGCCCCGGCTGGGTGCGTGCGGGGTACCGTCGAGCCGTACCGCAGAGTCGCTTCCAGCCCTGAGCCGTGCGGGCCTATGCCGGAATGGGGGGCTCTTGCCGAAGCGCACGCAGACCCCCGGAGAACCGCCGCGCTCGTCCAGCGGTTGCCATGGCAATCGGTTATTAATGACAGCTGCTTGTTTTGCCATGGCAACGAGGGGAAAGGGGAAAGGGTCTCCTCGGCAGTTCTCCTGGGGCCGGGCTCGCCGCCCCCTCCCGTGCTCAGGGTTCATCTCCCCGCTGCTCGCTCGGCCGTCCCGGCCCCGCACCCCTGG
>NW_011179898.1:0-398 GCF_000146605.3 Meleagris gallopavo
CAAGCTCTAATAAGGCATTGCAGTCGAGGAGCGACAGCGGTAGTGCTCTCAGGGAGAGCGTTTCAGAAAGTGGGGAGAGATCCTTTCAGGACTGCGCAGAAAAAACCCCCCACTCGCAGGTAGTGCAGGAGGCTGAATTCGCACTTGTCGGCATCGGAATCGCACTCCTTCGGCTCTCACGCGTAGAAAGCGGCATTCGCGCTGAACCGCTCCGGAGACTTTGCCGTAGCTGGCCGAGAAATCGCGTACATCCCCGAACGCCGCTTTCAGCCGTCAGCAGCGGTCTCGTGTTTCTCGCTTGCCGAGAACGGGCCACTTCAGCCGGCTGCTTTTCTCCGACGAGTGAGCGGGCTCCTGTGCGCGCATCGGAAAGGAGCGGTTTGCACTTCGCCTTCTCT
>NW_011179899.1:0-419 GCF_000146605.3 Meleagris gallopavo
CTTTCTTGCAAAACTGCAACAGTTGTTAAATGTTCCAAACAAAGTGGGTATGGTGTTAGGGATTAGAAAGCATGTTGTAGGGGTGTTCTGTTAGGATAAGAAACTGCCAGCAACAGGAAACCAGATTTAGCAAACATCAAAGGAGCCGGAGCCTCTCCACAGGGCCGGAACTGTCTGACTCCGTGAGAAGGCTGGGATGTGACAGGCAGGCACCAAGACACTGCCCTGTCTTTCTCCCGAGCTCATCTTCGTGGAAGGAAGGACAAGCAGATACCCGCAAAATAATGACCAGGTGTGGAATAAGTTAATGAATTAACTACAGATTGAACGCTTAGGCAGCAGAATTTATGTTTGCCCAGTGTTTGCATGTTTAGTGAAAGCGTCGAGAAGATTGTGAACCTAAAGTACTCAGCCAGTGA
>NW_011179900.1:0-381 GCF_000146605.3 Meleagris gallopavo
TGGCTGGAGACCTGTAACCAGTGGTGTCCCCCAGGGGTCTGTGCTGGGTCTGGTCTTGTTCAACATCTTCATCAATGACCTTGATGAGGGGATAGTGGCCACCCTCAGCAAGTTTGCTGATGATATGAAGTTGGGAGGATTAGCTGACACGCCTGAAGGCTGTGCTGCCATTCAGCGAGACCTGGACAGGCTGGAGAGCTGGGCAGTAAGAAACTGGATGAGGTTCAACAAAAGCAAGTGTAGGGTCTGACACCTAGGGAGGAATAATTGCATACACCAATACAGGCGTGGGGGAGTGAGCTGCTGGAGGAGGAGCTCTGCAGAGAGGGACCGTGGGTGTCCTGGTGGACGACAGGTTGGCCATGAGCCAGCAGTGTGCCC
>NW_011179901.1:0-467 GCF_000146605.3 Meleagris gallopavo
TGCGATCCGACTCCCCCATGCTGACCATCCACAGCTAGATCAAGTTGCTCAGAGTCTGAGCCAGGCTCACCTTGAAAGGGCCAGCACATCCACCATGTCTCTGGCAACCTGTGCCGCTGCCTCAGCACCCTCACTGTACAAGACATTTTCCTTAGATTTCACCTCCATTTTCCCTTGTTCTTGCCTTTAGGTATTGAAAGGCTGTTACCAGGTTCCCTTGGAGCCTTCACTTCTCCAGGAGGCTCAACAGCCCAGCTCTCCTTGCTTACAGGAGAGGGGTTCCATCCTTGGGTTCGTGTTTGTGGCTGTACTCTGGATGCACTCGCACAGCTCCATGTCTCCCTGCACTGAGGACTCCACATCTGGACGCAGCACTGCAGGTGAGGCCTGACCAGCGCAGAGCAGAGGGATGGGGATCTCCTCCCTTCGCCCGCTGACTGCGCATCTTGGATGTGTCAATGGTTTAC
>NW_011179902.1:0-497 GCF_000146605.3 Meleagris gallopavo
AGTGCCATTCCAATGCCGAGAACGTCCAAATTCAGTCTATTATAACACACCCAATCTGGTAGGCTTTTTTTCCGGATGAAGGAATGATGCGTCTATACTTTTCTTTCGAGAGACAATTCGTTCTAGTGTGGATCTCCACTGCTACACATCCGCATTCAGAGAGGAAAAGAGTGGAAGGGAGAACCCTCTCTAATAAGGCATTTGCAAGTTCGAGGAGCGACAGCTGTAGTGCTCTCAGGGAGAGCGTTTCAGAAAGTGGGGAGAGATCCTTTCAGGACTGCGGAGAAAAAACCCCCCACTCGCAGGTAGTGCAGGACGCTGAATTCGCACTTGTCGGCATCGGAATCACACTCCTTCGCTCTCACGCGCAGAAAGCGGCATTCGCGCTGAACCGCTCCGGAGACTTTGCCGTAGCTGGCCGAGAAATCGCGTTTCTCCCCGAACTCCGCTTTCAGCCGTCAGCAGCGGTCTCGTGTTTCTCGCTTGCCGAGAACGGG
>NW_011179903.1:0-323 GCF_000146605.3 Meleagris gallopavo
TGGAATGGTCCTTCCCAGTCAGGCTGTAGTTTTGACTCCTTCCACGTCTGGATCAGGACCCAGTCCCCTCCTTGAAATGGATGAACTGGAAATTCCAGAGGCGGGGTTTGTGCTAATAGTCCTTGGATTCTGAGAGCTGATAAGGAGGAGGATAAACCCAAGTATATAGTTTTTAAGAAATGCATCTTTAGTTTCAAATTGTGGTATCTCATTTTTCTTTCCCAGATATGGCAATCCGAACAACATTTCATATGGAGAAACCCCCACATCTTTTCTTGGCGCTGTCCTTATTCGGAGAAGTGCCAAAGGGCAAAACATTTTGG
>NW_011179904.1:0-504 GCF_000146605.3 Meleagris gallopavo
CCGATGCCGACAAGTGCGAATTCAGCCTCCTGCACTACCTGCGAGTGGGGGGTTTTTTCTCCGCAGTCCTGAAAGGATCTCTCCCCACTTTCTGAAACGCTCTCCCTGAGAGCACTACAGCTGTCGCTCCTCGAACTTGCAAATGCCTTATTAGAGAGGGTTTTCCCTTCCACTCTTTTCCTGTCTGAATGCAGATGTGTCGCAGTGGAAAACCTGACTAGAATGAATTGTGGCTCGAAATAAAGGCAGAGACATAGTATTCAGAGTTAGGCGTAGTGCATTCTGCATGTAGCCAAGGCGAAGTGCAAACCGCTCCTTTCCGATGCGCGCACAGGAGCCCGCTCACTCGTCGGAGAAAAGCAGCCGGCTGAAGTGGCCCGTTCTCGGCAAGCGAGAAACACGAGACCGCTGCTGACGGCTGAAAGCGGCAGTTGGGGAGAAACGCGATTTCTCGGCCAGCTACGGCAAAGTCTCCGGAGCGGTTCAGCGCGAATGCCGCTTTCG
>NW_011179905.1:0-523 GCF_000146605.3 Meleagris gallopavo
CATTCCGAGTTGCTTAATCTGACAAAGTCAGTTGCTCCCCAGCCCCTCGTCCCCCAGTGTGTGCACATGGTCACGGTTGCCCCATCCCAGGTGCAGAACCTGACAGTTGCTCACGTTACACTTCATGGAATTGGGGAGAGCCCAGCCCTTAATTTTTCTAGAGCTCTCTGGAAGGCCTCTCCACAATCTTCAAGCAAACTTCAGGCAGCGCAATGTGGAAATCCCGTTTTATTAAGCAGATGCTGAGAGACTGCAGTGGCCTACGTTCAGACGCACACCGATGCACTGAACATAGAAACAAAGCAGATTCCCTCCTCAGTAGAACTGAAAGGAATGAAAAGCATTGACCTCAAGAACAACAAACGCAAATGACACTGAGGAAAGGGATCTGAGGGTTCTGGTTGCTGGCAAGTTGAACGTGAGTCAGCAGTGTGCCCTGGAAGCCAAAGGGCCGCAGTGCCCTGGGTGAATCAGGTCCTGCTCTGCCATCCAGGCAAAGCAAGAGATTGTCCTGCTCTGTTCT
>NW_011179906.1:0-506 GCF_000146605.3 Meleagris gallopavo
GGAGATAAAGTCCCTGTTGTACATGTAAAGAACATGTTGGGAAAGGCAGTTTGGGTTATTCCAGCCTCTGAGAAGGACAAACCTCTTCGTGGAACTGTTTTTGCCCAGGGACCTGGGTCCACTTGGTGGGTGATGCAGGAAAACAGGGATGTTCAATGTGTACCACAAGGGAACTTGATGTTGAGGGAGTGCGGTCAGTAATTCCTTGTGCGTGTGTTTATATTTGTTTGTATATATTAAGCATGATGTAGTGATGTAGAATAAGGGGTGGAATGTCATGGTTTCATGATTTTTGGTTATCAGTATTCCACATCATAACATCATGTAATGCACTGGGGGTTTGACTGCTGATGCTCAAGTTCCGGTGCCTGTCCGGAGGAGAAGAAGAACTACATTTCCCCGAGGGGGCTTTGCGGTCAGCGAGGAGATAGACTCCTGGCAAGGTCACCTGATGCTCTCTTCTTTGCCTGCGCTGCTTCGCTTGCGCTTCTCCGTCTGCGCTTCTC
>NW_011179907.1:0-538 GCF_000146605.3 Meleagris gallopavo
CTTATTTTCTTTTTTCCGGGGGCGCGGATCCGCGGATCCCTCCGCCCTTCTAGTCACGGAACCGGGCCGAACCAGCCCGTAAACCGTTGACATTCTTGGTGGAGAATGCGGGCAACAGTTGCTTTTTAGCTTTTTGAACAAATCTCTCTCTCCGCTCTCAGACAGCTTCATTGGGAAAGTTTATCTGTTTCACCAGTACTGTCTGAAAGCGTGACCTTGAAAAGTCCAGGCGGACTGCCAATACTCTAGGATATTTGTAAACTTTGAGCCTTGCTATCTTGTTTCTGTAAAAGAAAAAAAAAAAAATAGCTTTCTCTGCTGAAACTGCCTTTTAAGGGGCTACATGCCACTGTCTCCTCTTTCTTAATGCTAAAAACATACTGGGCCTTAATTAAGTTCACCACTTTGCTCTATGGAGCAATAGGTATATATAGTCAATTGATAACACGGATGGAAATAACTATGTGGCATCTGCATATTATGTGGCATACCATTCCAGAGGGAGCTGCTAATTTTACAGGGGTTGGGGTATTTTTAA
>NW_011179908.1:0-401 GCF_000146605.3 Meleagris gallopavo
CCCCACTATGGAGTCCGTCCCCTCCCTTCTCACAGCCCCTTTAGATGCTGACAGGCCGCTCTCAGCTCTCCTTCTCCTGCCTTCTCTTCTCCACGCTGCTCAGCCCCAGCTCTCAGCCTGTCCTCGCAGGGAGGGCTTCCATCCCTGCCACCATTTCTGTGTCCCTCCTCTGGACACAGCGCTCCAACAGCTCCACGTCTCTCCTGCCCTGAGGACTCCACCTGTGGACGCAGTGCTCCAGGTGAGGTGTCACAGCGCACAGCAGAGGGGCAGGAGCACCTCCCTGCCTGCTGCCCGCGCTGCTCTGGCTGCAGCCCAGGGTCTGCTTGGCTTTCTGTGCTGCCAGGGCACACTGCTGGCTCATGTCCAGCTGCCACCCACCAGTACGCCCCGGTCCCTTC
>NW_011179909.1:0-546 GCF_000146605.3 Meleagris gallopavo
TAGCAGTGAAGATCGGAGTGTTGGCCACAACATCAGTAGGTCATGTACCTATTACTGGAGGGACTACTGAGCCTCCCATCTCCAACCATCTCCCCCAAGGTGCAAGTAGGCCACACCACCTGGATCCTACCTGCACCTTCCAAGACCATTTCATTCTATGGGTGCCAGGATCTAACTTCTCGGGGCAGGGAGCAGAAGATTATTTCCATTACCAATCTGGGGTCTTACCTGATGATCAGTGCCCATCATTTGGATCTAAGTGGGGTGGCCCACGTTGTCTGCAACATTCTCAGGGCACTGGGTCTGCCGTCTCGGGGTCTTTCATTCAGGTCCCGCAAGGTTTCATACAGTCTTTTTGTCCCCCCTGCAGGGACTGGGAGTCTGTCTTCAGGGCAGCCTTAAGAATACCGTTATGACGTTCGATGAGACCTGCTCCCATTGGATTATATGGCAGGTGGAATCGCCATTCGATGTGATTTTCTCTGCCCAGTGCTGTATCATGGCACCAGTAAAATGAGTTCCTTGGTCGCTCTTGATGACTTGAGG
>NW_011179910.1:0-517 GCF_000146605.3 Meleagris gallopavo
GTAGCCCACGTCGTCTGCAACATTCTCAGGGCACTGGGTCTACCATCTCGGGGTCTTTCATTCAGGTCTCGCAAGGTTTCCTACAGTCTCTTTGTCACCCCTGCAGAGACTGGGAGTCTGTCTTCAGGGCAGCCTTAAGAATACCATGATTACGTTATATAACGTTCAATGAGGCCTGCCCCCGTTGCATTATATGGCAGGTGGAATCGCCAGTCGATGTTATTTTCTTCTGCCCAGCGTTGTATCAGTGCACCAGTAAAATGAGTTCGTTGGTGGCTCTCGATGACTTGAGGTGTCCCGTAGGCAGACATCAGTTCTGTGAGTGCCTTGATGGTATATGCCTGGTTTGCTTTCGGTACTGGATAAGCCTGCAGTAGCCCACTTTCAGCGTCAACACAGGTCAGGGCATATCTGGCCCCCTCAGACCGAGGAAGGGGCCCGATGTAATCGACCTGCCATCGCTGGAGAGGATTATGTCCTCTAGCAAGATGGGCTGTTGTTTCGGGCAGCGGTCTCG
>NW_011179911.1:0-339 GCF_000146605.3 Meleagris gallopavo
CTATCATGTTATTGCTTGACAAATGAAAAAGACTTTGTGGTACAAACATTCAATATATAAGAGGACAGATTTGTGGAATTATATTTCAGTCAGAAATTAATCCAGCCATCACTTCTGATTTTTGAAGAAATTGGCATCTGGTAACAGCTCGTATTTTTACAGCAGTACTCTTTAGTTACAGAGCTCACCTTTGAAAGCAATTTTGCCAACAGAACTATCAAGAGCAACAAAAATTGGGCTTGAAGTATCCCAGAAGTACATGTATCTACTTCCCCTGAGAGTTAGAGAAATCTGTCTCATAAGATGAGCTACTGGGGTTTTGATGATTGAGTAATCCTT
>NW_011179912.1:0-484 GCF_000146605.3 Meleagris gallopavo
CTATCAAAAGAAGACGTTCTCCTGCTCGAGCAAGTGACAACAGTAAGACCACATCACGTTTTGCCTTGTGGCATTACCTACGTGACCATGGAGAAGATATGAAGGAGTGGCATAAACAACCTACTCCTGTACTTCAAGCACGGGTAAGAGAGTTACAAGACAAATCAACCACCAAGGTGAACTTCTCTAAAAAAGGTGATTGCTCCAGTTGCTGCAGACAGTGAAGGTAACAAATAGAGGGGCCCTGCCCCCAGCCAGGGGGGGGAAAGGGATAATAGAGTTTATTGGACTGTGTGGATTAGATGGCCTGGCACATCAGAATCACGAAAATATAAGGCCCTGGTGGATACTGGTGCACAGGGCACTCTAATGCCCTCGAGTCACCAAGGGACAAAATCAATTTATATTCATGGGGTGACTGGAGGTTCCCAAGAGCTGACTATGTTGGAGGCCGAAATCAGCCTCACTGGTAAAGACTGGCAAA
>NW_011179913.1:0-397 GCF_000146605.3 Meleagris gallopavo
ATAGAGTTGCCTTTTTTCTTCACCATGTTTGGTATGTTGGTATGCTCTGGCTCTAGATACCGTGCCCTCCTCCAGTGGAAATATTTTGGATCCAGAATGACTTTGATTATGGGAAAGTCCTACCACTGGAAATGTACTTCCTATTTACTGTCTCTTATTTACTCTTATTTATTGCTTTGTTTCTTGAATTATTAAATTTTCTGTGCTTACTCTGCCGTACCTCTGCCTGCAGTTATTCGTGCAGAGGGACACAGAGGGTGTTTAACACAGCCCACCTGCACTGCCCATGCCTGCCCCGTGAATTGCTGTGGGGACTGACCCCAGGCAGGGCAGAGATGGATGGAGGGGGAATCGCCCGAAGTCGCTGTGGCCAGAGGAGACTCTGGAAGCAGCAGGA
>NW_011179914.1:0-561 GCF_000146605.3 Meleagris gallopavo
CACATCCCACCAGAAAGACCATTTCTAGCCCCCAAAAGATGGCATTTACTCCCAGAAAACACCAGCTTTCTCACACAGTCCTCACCTTTTCCCCCCCACATAAGACCTTTTCACCCAGAAATGACAGTTCTCTTAGGAATACCTCCCAGTTCCCCCTAATCTGCTACACCACACTCCTCAGTATGACACTTTCTCCCCAAACTAGGACGCTTTCTCCCAGAAAGGCCGCTTTTTCCCCCCAAAGTACACCGTTGGCTTCCAAAAAGAACACATTCTACCCAAGAAATACCTCCCTTCTCCAATACAATGACATTACCTCCCAGTAATGCTACCTTGGGCCCAAACTTTGGACAGCTTCTCCCACTAATACTACTTTTCCATCCAAAAGAGGACATCTTCTCCCAAAGAATGCTATTTTCTCCCGGAAACAAGCAGCTTTCTCACACATGGGTGCATTTTCCAACCAACTATGCTACTCTCTCCCAGAAAGAGCACTTTTCTGACAAGTACCTTCCCTTTTCTCTCAAAAATACTGCTAGCCACTCCTCAAGAGGACATTTG
>NW_011179915.1:0-373 GCF_000146605.3 Meleagris gallopavo
AGCCCTGAAAGAAAAAAGAAACCACTTACCCCATTCCAAGGACCAATAGCCCCCACACTCTCAAGTGAAGGAAGTAGCTTCCAGGTCCAAATACCTACCAGCCCTTAAGTACGCTCAGGGTTCCCTGCTAAAAAAGAGAGAGACCAGCTCCACAATGGAGGAGAAAAAAAAAAAAATCACTCACTCCATCACCAAAGAACAAGGCATACTCCAAAGGAAGCACTCCCCAGGTTCACATGCTGCCCCTACTCTTCCCAGCCCTTAAATGGGATCAGGGAGGGGTGGAGCCTGGCTCTGCCCCACTCCACAGCCAAACTGCCCCCAGCTGTGCTCGCAGGGCTGCACCCCGCCCAGGTGCAGGTTCCACAAAAAC
>NW_011179916.1:0-466 GCF_000146605.3 Meleagris gallopavo
TCTGTAGGCGTTTTGGGCTGCCCGATTTTCCGCATTGAACGTGTTGTGTTCCTCGGTAAGGTGTGAACATTATTAGACACGGAGATGTCTTGACTCTTTCCGGATGGACCGAGTCCTCTGCCAGATGCTGTTGGCCTTCTGGGCCCCCCTGAGTCGCTGCGTTGGCTGTGCCCTGATCCCTGGAGCGGGGTAAGTGACATTGGTGTCCCTACCGGAAGGCGCTCTCTGCTTTCGTTATCCTGTGCCCAAACGCTTGCAGCATGGAACTGCGGCCCTCGCGAGCGGTGCCAGGACTTTAGCCAGGCTCTTGATGGAAGCAGCAGGAAACCGCAGCCGGAGGTGGATGCCAATATCCAACGCTTAGTCTCTGTGCCGAGGTACGTTGATCCCTGATGTGTCCTGTTGAACACGCTCGCTGAGGTCCTCTGGGCTTGGTGTCGGATGTCCCTCGTGCTCACGTTGCTTT
>NW_011179917.1:0-465 GCF_000146605.3 Meleagris gallopavo
ATGGCAAGTGCACTGAAGGGCTGCTAGGTGTAAGAGCAGCATCTGAATCTGGAGACTGCTTCCTTTGGGGTGTGGGGTGAGCCCTTAGAATGGGGTGAGTGATTCCTGTTTTCTTTCAGAGCTGTGAGCTCTGCTTTTCTGGAGGATCTCAAGCTGGATGGCTGTAATTAATAGGGCTATGTGCTAATTGCATCCATGCGGTGGGTGTTTTTTAAGGGCATTGTGTGCATCCTTGTTGTGTTTTAAATTATGTTCTGCGTCTCTTCTGATTTCATTTTGCAGCCTGATGGAGTTGAAGGATTGCGTGGGCTCCTCCAGTCAGTGGTGTGAGATGTGCCCAGCAGGTAATGAACATCATGCACCCCATGTTGGTGCGCTGCTTGTATGCAGGTAGGTTTGCGATGTGATCCGACTCCCCCATCGCTGACCATCCACAGCTAGATCAAGTTGCTCAGAGTCGGAGCC
>NW_011179918.1:0-489 GCF_000146605.3 Meleagris gallopavo
CCGGGCTGTCCATTTGGTGAGGGTTACGTATGACCTGCTTGCTTTCGAGTTACGAATTGAAGATTGTGCATTTGAATTAGTGACATGAGTTCAACTTGGGAGGAAGCGTCAGGCGTAAGAGCAGACAGTTAACATGCTGGGTTACAGCTGAGGGTTACATTTTTCTATCGGGGTTAAAGATCAGCCATACAGCACGAGGGCAGAGAGCTACCATTATTAGTTACGATCAAACGTTAAGCGTTACTTCCGAAGGATCAGGATAAGGAGCTTCACAAATGGGATACTGTTAAGTCCAAAGGGCTCAACATTCGGTTCAGAGGCAAGTCAAAATCTTGGGAAAAAGGAAAAGAAAGCAAAGAAAGGAACAGGTAAGAAGAGAACTAACAAAATACAATAAAAAAAAGACAAAGAAAAAAGACAAAAGACAAAGACCAAGAAACAATAACTACTGAACAAGGAAAGGAATAGCTTGCAGCAAGGAACAAGGTC
>NW_011179919.1:0-303 GCF_000146605.3 Meleagris gallopavo
GAGGGAATCAGCTCAAAGGGCAGCATCAGAAGGAAGGGGACCCGGGGCTGCGTGCCTGCGGGGGCAGCTGGAGCTCAAAGGGCAACGCCCCCCCCCCACCCCAAACCGGTACGGCAGTGCGACTCACGTGACAGCTTCTTGTCCATGAACCTGCAACGAGAGCGGAACAGGAGGAGGCCGCGTCAGTGTGGGGTCGGGGCCGCCATCGCTGCGAGCCTCACCAGACCCAGCCCAGACCGGATCCGGACCCGGACCCGGACCCGAACTGGGGACCCCCCTTCCTGTGCTGCTGGGATCACCTCA
>NW_011179920.1:0-488 GCF_000146605.3 Meleagris gallopavo
CACTGCTGATAACAGCACACAAGACAGAGGTGGCCTGTCTACAGGTCCCTGGCCCTTCTCAAGTGCAGCAGATTAGAGCAAGCATCTACTCTAGCCACTGAACACGACATGGGATTTAGAAAAATTTTACTTGCTTTCCCCATCCTGGCACACAAGTGTTACTTGCAGAATATCTTCTGATCTTATAATTGGTTTTGTAGCCTCATCCTTGGGAGACTAAGTTAACCAACAAGATTTGTGCAGATTTGACCAGAAGATATGGACAGAACAGCCAACTATCCAGACATCCGTCCTCACCCTGTTACCATCGTTTTCTGCAGCACGTTCTGTGAACTATTCAGGCAGACAGAGGAAACCGTAGCGACCCGTAACTTGGTTTCCAGATGTTCCGGCAACAGCGGGTGCGACACTAAAGCACTGAGCGCCTCGCCCGCAGCCCACTCGCTCAGTTCCCCACCAAGGCTGAGTGGGGCACGAGCGCGGCCATA
>NW_011179921.1:0-445 GCF_000146605.3 Meleagris gallopavo
AGCTGCTTTACCTTTCTTGCCCCGGCCAAGACGTGGCAAAAGCCTTTTGGAGGCCCTGCAGGGGTTTCCCGGGCGGTTGGTTTGGGTGCAAACTCCCGCTGAAACCTGTACAAAAGGAGAAGACGCGGTGTGAGCCAGGGCTCCAGCTGCCCTTTCTGCTGGCTGGGATCAGCTGCTCACAGGCAGATTCTCGCATCGCCTCGAGGCCGTTCTTCCCCAGGATCGACTGCGCCCCAATACCATGGACTGTCCTGGGAAACGGGTCACCCAGGCCACGGTGGGATGAGAATGTCCCCTAAATTCCTTCGTCTCTCCCATCACATCTGCCTCGCAGAAATGTCCGCAGGCCAGGGAGCATTTCCTGGAGGTGACTGGCTGAAATGTCCGCCTCTTGAGAGAAGGTCGAGCCTTCCCTCAGTTCCCTACGCAACGTGACCTGCGAGCT
>NW_011179922.1:0-679 GCF_000146605.3 Meleagris gallopavo
CTTGTGTCCGTCTTCCTCCGCACCGGTCTTGAGCCTAGTCCAGCACTCGCATCCTACATGGCTATCATCTTTGCATTTCCACAACCGTCGCTTGCAGTACATTAACAACAAAAGTCTTGCTTTTCTCCTCTGGCAGTTGATTGATAAAAGATATAAGGTGTGGTAACTTTCCCTCTTTTTCCTCTGGGCCAATTACAACTGCTTTTCAGTGTTCTGAACATCCTTGGAAACCAACATTCACCTATTTATTCCTCTCCGGTAGGTATTGCTTTATTTTTCTAAGGTTAGACAGTTAGTTAAGAGCACCAGCCTAGAACCAGCCCCAGAGCAGTGTGGAGGAGGATGGCAGGGTGGGTGGGAGGATATGGACAGGTGTGTGTCACTGCTGCCTCCTCCCATGGTTCTGAACTTCACGCCAAACTAGTGTGGAATCCTTAAACACAGATAGGATGGTTGAAGGACGTACGCTGTGACGCTGGTCTCCTTCAGCATGACGATATTCACAGAATCACAGAAGCACAGAAGCACAGCACTGTCGAGGGTGGAAGGGATCTCTAGAGAGCATCAGGACCAACTGTCCCATGTGAGCACGTTCCCTACAGCAGGTAGTACAGGTAGACGTGCAGACAGGTCTGGAGTATCTCCTGAGGAGGAGACTCCACAACCTATCCAAACTGCC
>NW_011179923.1:0-461 GCF_000146605.3 Meleagris gallopavo
TTGGCCTTCTTGGCCACCTGGGCACACTGGCTGGCTCATGCTCCTCTGAGCATCGACCAGTACCTCCAGGTCCATTCCCTCTACACAGTTTTCCACCACTCTGCCCCACGCCTGTAGCGTTGCCTGGGGTTGCTGTGGCCAAAGCCCAGGACCCGGCATTCACTCTTGTTGAACCTCATCCCATTGGCTTCAGCCTGTCAGAACCCTCTGTAGGGCCCTGCAGCCCCCAGGCAGATTGACACTTCCTGCCAACTTGGTGTCATCTGCAAGTCATGGATGATGGCAAATGCCCTATGAGGGTGGTTAAAGCAGTGGGAACAAAACAACTGGCAACAGAGGGGTTAACCTGTATGGGCTGCTGATCTGGGCAAAGCATTGCTGCCCAAATAAGAATATGTTTGTAAAGGTGTGCCATGTGGATGCTCATGTGCCCACGAGTCGGGCTACTGAAGAACAACAAA
>NW_011179924.1:0-314 GCF_000146605.3 Meleagris gallopavo
TTCCTTGCTGTTTCCACCGAGACCAACACATCTCTCCGTGCAGTTGTTACGGCACTTGGGAGCACCGCAGCTCTGCTGCCACCTGTTGGACACAATACAGTCATGAAGGCACTGCCCTGCATCCGGGCCTCTTGCAACAAACCTGTGCTCCTTGCTCGGAGCACATGGCTGCACTCTGTGCACCATGTTGCTTACCACCAGAGAAGGCTCAGCTACCCAACACCATTTTTGGCTTCCATCTTGTCTGAGAACTGCTCATTATGCACAGCCCTCATCCTTTGCCTTTCGGTTTGGTGAGGTAGGGACTGCCATTG
>NW_011179925.1:0-400 GCF_000146605.3 Meleagris gallopavo
AAGGACAATACAGATGCTGAGTATAAACTTCTTCACCAGAGCACCAGGAATTTATATAGTGTTTGCCTGTTCAGTCCCCCATCTCACATTCAATCCAAACCCAAACACTTTCTCTCCCTCATTTGTGTTGGTGAGGCTACCTGCATACTCACTGAACCTTCAGCCTTTCTCACAGGACACAATCCGAAGTCCTGTGCAGGGCTTCTGTGGAGATCAGGTTCTCCTTTATCCCAGGATACATCCCATGAGCCTACTTTGTGAACTGCTGATTCACAGAGCCAGCACAGGCAGACTGCAGGAAGTAAAACAAGCTGCTTTATCACATCATGCCTACTTGGTTCTATTTTCATGCCAGCCACATCCCTTGGATGGATACTTTCTCTGCATGGTCATCTAGTAC
>NW_011179926.1:0-479 GCF_000146605.3 Meleagris gallopavo
TACCTGCTGGACACATCTCACACCACTGACTGGAGGAGCCCAGGCAATCCTTCAACTCCATCAGGCTGCAAAATGAAATCAGAAGAGACGCAGAACATAATTTAAAACACAACAAGGATGCACACAATGCCCTTAAAAAACACCCACCGCATGGATGCAATTAGCACATAGCCCTATTAATGACAGCCATCCAGCTTGAGATCCTCCAGAAAAGCAGAGCTCACAGCTCTGAAAGAAAGCAGGAATCACTCACCCCATTCTAAGGGCTCACCCCACACCCCAAAGGAAGCAGTCTCCAGATTCACATGCTGCTCTTACACCTAGCAGCCCTACAGTGCACTTGCCATCCCCCCAAAAAAGAGAAGATCACAGCCCTGAAAGAAAAAAGAAACCATTACCCCATTCCAAGGACCAATACTCCCCACACTCTCAAGTGAAGGAAGCAGCTTCCAGGTCCAAATACCTACCAGCCCTTAAGT
>NW_011179927.1:0-501 GCF_000146605.3 Meleagris gallopavo
CCGGAACCTCACTTTGCTGACTGGTCATTGTCTGCCCAGCAGGTAAGGGCGATGCACACCCGCCAGCGTTTACCCATTCCAGAGCCCGGCACAATAGGGTTCCCCCAGAGCTCTGAATTGCGCTTCATGGTGCCCAGAAGGCTGCCTATCCTCTTTGTTCTGTGTCTTGCTTGTCTCTGGTCTTGCACTGTTTTCACTATTACATTCTCTTGTCCTCCTATTTTTAGTGTTCCTTGCCCCATTCTCTTGGCCTAATGACCCCTTGGCTTTGTGTTGCCACATTCATGTCGGCATTCAGTTTTGGCGTTCCCTGCCGTATTGTCTGGGCCGTCATCCTTGGCATTTCCTTCCATGTTCTCTTGGCCCTTGCCTTTGCCTGGGCATTCCCTTGCCCTCCTGTTTTTGTAGAACCTGCACCTGGGCGGGTGCAGCCCTGCAAGCACAGCTGGGGGCAGTTGGCTGTGGAGTTTGGCAGAGCCAGGCTCCACCCTCCCTGATCCC
>NW_011179928.1:0-470 GCF_000146605.3 Meleagris gallopavo
ACCCTTTTTCCACATTTCATGGACCTTCGTCTTTCCTTTGAGCTTGCACATGAGCTCCTTGCTCATCCACACAGGTCTCCTGCCACCTTTTCCCGATTTCTTGCTCACAGGGACACACAGATCCCGAGCTTGGAAGAAGAGCTGTTTAAATGCTGACCAGCTCTCAGGGGCCCCCTTTCCTTCTAACACCCGAGCCCACGGGATAGCTCCAAGTAGGTCCCGGAAGAGATCGAAGTTGGCTCTCCTAAAGTCCAGGGTAGCAATCCTACTTATTGCTTTGCTTTCTTCCACTCAGGATCTTGAACTCCACCATCTCATGATCTCTACAACCCAAACTGCTCCCAACCTTTACTTCCTTAACAAGTCCATCCCTGTTGGTGAGAATAAGGTCCAGTAACACTCCTCCCTGTGTTGGTTCTCCACCACTTGCATCAGAAAGTTGTCTTCAACGCACTGCAAGAATCGTCTGG
>NW_011179929.1:0-504 GCF_000146605.3 Meleagris gallopavo
ATTCTCTCTCCTTATAAAATTCTGTTGATACCATATTTAGTAAATTACTTTGTTTTACCTCAGATTGTTGCCACTGTTTTCAATTATTTCGGGGTCCCTTATTTTCTTTTTTTCCGGGGGCGCGGATCCGCGGATCCCTCCGCCCTTCTAGTCACGGAACCGGGCTGAACCAGCCCGTAAACCGTTGACATTCTTGGTGGAGAATGCGGGCAGAAAGCATCCTATTGTGACTGGCCCAGGGGCTCCATGCATACTTGGTATTGATTACCTCAGAAGGGGATATTTTAAGGATCCCAAAGGGTATCGATGGGCCTTTGGAATAGCTGCTGTAGACACAGAAGGTGTTAAGCAGTTGTCTATTTTGCCTGGCCTGTCAGAAGATCCATCTGCCGTGGGGTTGCTACGAGTGAAAGAGCAACAAGTACCGATTGCTACAAAAACGGTGCACAGACGGCAGTACCGCACCAACAGGGATTCCTTGCTCCCATTCAGAAGCTGATTCAC
>NW_011179930.1:0-359 GCF_000146605.3 Meleagris gallopavo
TTCTATTTAACCTTAAAAGAAAAGAGACAAAAAGAAAAGATGAGAAAGGAGGAAGAAAATCCCCTGGTCCCCTCCTCCTTATGTATCCCCTGAGCTTCCTGTGGCTCCCCAACCTGCCTCTGCACCCCAGGCTCCAGTAGAGGCTCCAGTAGAAGATGAGGGGATAGAGTGCGATGATACAGAGGAGTCAGATTATCCTGACTCACCTGGACTCCGAAGGAGAACCAGGAGCCAGACCAAACTAAGAAGTTCCAGGGAGAAAAGTTGTTCCCCCTTAGAGAAGTCCCAGTAAGGGGACCTGGACAGCAGCTAGGAGTAGGGTACGGTCTCTACTCCTTTGAATTCAGGAGATGTTAGAG
>NW_011179931.1:0-501 GCF_000146605.3 Meleagris gallopavo
CAAAGATGTCTTAACTACGAAGGAAAGGCAATTAGCTGCATCCACAGTGGCATGGCCACTGCTGAATGCTTTAAATCAAGCAGAGACAAGATCAGGTAATTTAGAAAATGAAAATCAGCTCCTAAAAGCTCGGATTGACAAATTGGAGCAAGAACTTAATGTATTGATGGGAAAAAAACCAGTTTTACAGTCTCTAGGCCAGGTCCGTAGTATTTCAATAGACGGTAGTCATATCTCTGAAGTAGCGGACCTGGTTCAAGAGGAAAACGGGAGTTCCAAATCAGACCTAGAGGTTCCAGTCATGGCGGATCCCCTGCAACTCCGTCCTATTATAACTCAAAAAACGAAAAGGTGCAAGATAGACCGGCAGGGGTGCCCCCTGACCAATGGCCCCCTGCCGAAACGTATTTGCATGTGACAGCCAGACCATACACTCCTACTAATGGACCTGGTGCCGCGATTTTGGCAGAGGCCGAGAGAGAGTATACCTGCATGGCTGCT
>NW_011179932.1:0-421 GCF_000146605.3 Meleagris gallopavo
CAGGTTGGCCATGAGCCAGCAGTGTGCCCTCGTGGCCAAGAAGGCCAATGGCATTCTGGGGTGCATTAAGAAGAGCGCGTCCAGCAGGTTGAGGGAGGTGATCCTCCCCCCTCTACTCTGCCCCGGTAAGGCCTCATCTGGAGTACTGTGTCCAGTTCTGGGCTCCCCAGTACAAAAAAGACAGGGATCTCTTGGAAAGAAGTCCAGCGGAGGGCCACAAAGATGGTGAAGGGCCCGGAGCATCTCCCCTATGAAGAAAGGCTAAGTGAACTGGGTCTGTTTAGCCTTGAGAAAAGACGACTGAGAGGGGACCTGATCCAGGTTTAGAAATATCTGAGGTGTGGCGGCCATAGTGGTGAGGCCAGTCTCTTTTCAGTGGTACGTGGAGACAGGACGAGGGGAAACGGACATAAGCTGCAGC
>NW_011179933.1:0-414 GCF_000146605.3 Meleagris gallopavo
AACTTCATTCTTACTTTTATGTTTTGAATATTCACTTGTGTCCCAGTGTCTTCTGGACCTTCATCTTCTGCACTGCTGCCAGTGCCCCGGGGAGATGCAGAAGGAACCTGCAGAGGTTGTCCTGTACTTTTCTCCCCAGGAGTTGGCTGAGGTTCCAAAGTAGCTGCACTTTCACTTTCCAATTCAGTCTCTCCTGTGATGCCTGCAGCAAAGAACAAAAAATTGTGGAAAACAGGTGATGAAGGAGCTTAATACGGAGACAATTTTTGGCACCTACAAGTGGCAGTTCTCAGTGATGCTCCAAATCCAGAGAAGTCTAAGCCTGTTAAGCCCTTCAGACTTACAAGCCCAGCAAGCATACAAAACTTCTGCATATGTATGAAGAGCTTTACTCATCAGCAAGCAAGCTTCCCA
>NW_011179934.1:0-425 GCF_000146605.3 Meleagris gallopavo
AAAACAGGAGGGCAAGGGAATGCCCAGGCAAAGGCAAGGGCCAAGAGAACATGGAAGGAAATGCCAAGGATGACGGCCCAGACAATACGGCAGGGAACGCCAAAACTGAATGCCGACATGAATGTGGCAACACAAAGCCAAGGGGTCATTAGGCCAAGAGAATGGGGCAAGGAACACAAAAATAGGAGGACAAGAGAATGTAACAGTGAAAACAGTGCAAGACCAGAGACAAGCAAGACACAGAACAAAGAGGATAGGCAGCCTTCTGGGCACCATGAAGCGCAATTCAGAGCTCTGGGGGAACCCTATTGTGCCGGGCTCTGGGAATGGGTAAACGCTGGCAGGTGTGCATCGCCCTTACCTGCTGGGCAGACAATGACCAGTCAGCAAAGTGAGGTTCCGGGGCATTCCGGGAAACGCAGATT
>NW_011179935.1:0-518 GCF_000146605.3 Meleagris gallopavo
CAGTATTGCATTACATGTTGACAACCACGGGGGTACAGTACAGAGAGTGACAAGAAGAGAATTAATTTCTCCACCTCCGTGCTTCTACAACTTTACGATTACAGTTACTCACTTGTATACCAAGTTTGCCAGATACCAAAGCTGGAATAACTTCTTGGTGTTGCGAAATTAAGGTTTGCAAAAAGAAATAACAAAATCCCATGGTTCTGTGATTCTGAATGCAGACCCTATAGCAAGGCCAATGTGATACTAGAAACTTGATCAGCAGCTGATTTTCTGTAAATAATTTCTTGACGAAAACGGGACCTGGTCAACTTAGGACGTGACCTTTAGGCTGGATAGCAACTCCCAGAGGAATCACACAACCACTGAGGACGCTTGGCAAGAACCCCATCTCCAAAGAGCTCATCTGTAATCAGTTTTTAATCGGTACAGCAGTTATTGGAACAGGCGCACGCTTCCTGAGATTGAAATGTTCACAAGTTGCTTGTCTAGAACCTGTGTGCTCCAGCTCTTCT
>NW_011179936.1:0-356 GCF_000146605.3 Meleagris gallopavo
CATGAAGGATGACATTTTGTGCCAGATATGCCAATTTTCTCCTGACAAACCCAACGTTTTCTACCAGAAATTCCAGTTTAGTCCCCCAAAACACGGCATTTTCTCCCAGATATGCCAGTTTTCATCCTCAAAATATGACATTTTCTCCAAGAAATAGGAGTTTTCTCCCCAAAAATATAACATTTTCTCTCAGAAATACCAGTTTTCTTCCCAAAAATACGCCATTTTCTCCCAGAAATTCCACGTTTCTCCCCAAAAGTACGTCCATTTTCTGCCAGGAACTGCACTTTTCTCCCACAAATCCCATATTTCAACCAGAAACATGGCGTTTTCTCCACGAAATTGCAGTTGTCTCT
>NW_011179937.1:0-381 GCF_000146605.3 Meleagris gallopavo
GTCGCACAGGAGACCGCTCACTAGGTCGGAGAAAAGCTGCGGGCTGAAGTGGCCCGTTTCTCGGCAAGCGAGAAACACGAGACCGCTTGCTGACGGCTGAAAGAGGCATTCGGGGAGACGCGCGATTTCTCGTCCAGCTACGACAAAGTCTCCGGAGCGGTTCAGCGCGAATGCTGCTTTCTGCGCGTGAAAGCGAAGGAGTGCGATTCCGATGCCGACAAGTGCGAATTCAGCCTCCTGCACTCCCTGCGAGTGGGGGTTTTTTTCTCCGCAGCCCAGAAAGCATAGCTGCTCACTGTCTGAACCGCACTCCCTGTGAGCACTACATCTGTCGTTCCTCGAACTTACAGTTGTCTTGTTTGAGCGGGTTTTCCCTTCCAC
>NW_011179938.1:0-1260 GCF_000146605.3 Meleagris gallopavo
CCTCAATTTTCCCTTGTTCTTTCCTTTAGGTATTGAAAGGCTGTTACAAGGTTCCCTTGGAGCCTTCACTTCTCCAGGAGGCTGAACAGCCCAGCTCTCCTTGCTTACAGGAGAGGGGTTCCATCCTTGGGTTCGTGTTTGTGGCTGTACTCTGGATGCACTCGCACAGCTCCATGTCTCCCTGCACTGAGGACTCCACATCTGGACGCAGCACTGCAGGTGAGGCCTGACCAGCGCAGAGCAGAGGGATGGGGATCTCCTCCCTTCGCCCGCTGACTGCGCATCTTTGGATGCAGCCCAGGATACGGTTGGCTTTCTGGGCTGGAAGGGCCCACTGCTGGCTTTTGTCCAGCTTCCACCCACCAGTACTCCCAGGCCTTATGGAGCAGGACTACGCTCAGTCCTTTCATCCCCTAGCATGTTTTGGTGGTGGGTGTTCCTTCATCCCAGCTACTGACCCTGCACTTAGATTTGTGCCCACTGCTCAGCCTGTTGAGGTCTCTGTGGATGGCATCCCGTCCCTCTGCTGTGTCACTGCACCCCACAGCTTGGTGTCCTTAGGGTGCACTCAACCCCACTGTTGATGTCCCTGATGAAGGGGAAACCCAGATGCTTGTACAAACTGGGCGTAGAAGCCCTTGGGAGCAGCCCTGCGGAGGACTCGGGGATCCTGGTGGACAAAGAGCTGGACATAAGCCAGTAGTGTGCACTTGCAGCCCAGAAGGCCAACTGTATCCTGGGCTGCATTCAAAGAGGAGCGACCAGCAGGGAGAGGGAGGTGATTTGTCCCCCTCTACTCGGCTCTGGTGCGGCCCCATGTGCAGCACTGCGTCCAGGCCTGGGGCTCCAGCACAGGAATGATGTGGAGCTTTTGGAGCAGGTCCAGAGAAGGGCCACGAAGATGATCAGAGGGCTGGAGCACCTCTCTTAGAAAGAAAATGTTGAGGGAACTGGGATTGTTTCTGTGGGAGAAGAGAAAGCTCTGGAGATAGCTCATGACAGCCTTCCAAGACTCGAAGGGAGCGTCATAAGCAGGAGGGGGCAACGGCTGTTTAGGAGGGTGGATAGCGATAGGACAAGGGGAAATGGTTTTCAAGTGAGACAGGGGAGGTTTAGGTTGGTTATTAGGAGGCAGCTTTTCACGCACAGGGTGGTGACGCACTGGAATGTGTGCTTGAGAGTCACTTTGCAGGATGATCTGCCCCATGATTAGTGACCAGCACAGAGGTGAGACTGACATGCTGGTAGTTCCCCGCGTCA
>NW_011179939.1:0-370 GCF_000146605.3 Meleagris gallopavo
TTTTTTTTAACGCCAGATGAGGCTGCAGTGGAGGAATTCGCTTAAGAACACGCTGACGCCTTTCTGTCTCTGTGGACGACACGAGTACCGAAACGCACGGAACTGCACATTTCCAACAGCACTCCTTCGCTCTGCTCCCGGAGCTCCTGCGGGTCCTCCC
Organism: Meleagris gallopavo; assembly: GCF_000146605.3. NCBI lineage: Eukaryota > Metazoa > Chordata > Aves > Galliformes > Phasianidae > Meleagris > Meleagris gallopavo. The sequence goes on from NW_011179939.1 coordinate 161, forward strand.
GTGTAGAGCGGCCGCGTTTCGGAAGGGAAATCCCGGGCTCCCATCGGAACTTTCCCCAGAGCCGGCGGTCGGCTGTTCGCCGGGCCGAAATCCCCCCTCGGCCGGGAGCGAATCAGAGACACAGCATCGCCGGGGCCCCACGACACGCAGCGGGGTCTCTCGGCTCCGCGTGGGGATGCGGCGAGCGCTATAAGAGCCGCCGCCTCCCAC
>NW_011179939.1:2521-3610 GCF_000146605.3 Meleagris gallopavo
TCTCCGAGAGTTAGGCAGGCTGCGTGCGCCTGTCAAGGGGGAAAAAAAAAATAGTGAAAATATATATATCGTTGACCAATGGGAGAGAGGGATCGGGAGAGACCCAAAAGCTGTGGACCAATGGGAAAGGAAGGAGAGTCGGACTTCGGAACGAGGAATTTTGGCTGTCCGCGGCCCCCGAGCACCGGGCGGGGAGTTAACCCTTCGCGGAGCGCCGCGCTCTGAGTGCGGGGAGGTATCGGCTGTGGCACTCCTGCTCCGCGCAGCCCACGGGCTCGGGAAAGAAGCCCCCGAAAATTAAAAAATAAACGACGTGAAGTGCTCGAAAGCGGCCTTAAAATCTGGGGGTGCCGGACCGGAGGGTGCTGCTCAATCGTCATTCACGCCGTGTGTCGTGGGGTCGGCAGTGGGGTTGGCGGCAGGAATTTCTCGCTATGTTTTGAAGCGAAACTTACAATGTTTTTATTTTATTTTATTACTCTATCCTATCCTATCCTATCCTATCCTATCCTATCCTATCCTATCCTATCCTATCCTATCCTATTTTTGCTATTTAATTTAATTTAATTTAAATTTGGCTTATTGTATTTTACTTTTATTTATTTTTTCTGTCATTTTAACCATTGAGCGAACAAACCCTCCAGGTACACCCCCGGGAAGCGGTAGAGATGGCATCGGCCCCTCTGCCTGCTCTGTCCCAAACCCTTCGAGCTCTCAGGAAAAAGGGAAATCGGGGCCGAATTCCGAGAGGGGAAGGCAGCTCTATGATCGAAACGCGGGGATCCGTGCGATCGAGCGAAACCCCGTCTGGGGAAAATGTAAAGAGAGTTACATCGCTTCCGAGGATCGAGGGGAGGCTCGGGATAAACAATAAATAATTCTATAGGATGAATTAGGCTTAATGTGGATGCAGCCTCTTAGGGGGGTGGATTGTGGGGAGCGGTGTTTGGGATCGGAGGCTGCGGAACACCGTGGGGACGAGGGGTGGGGGCGGCTGGCGACACTGCCGCGGTGCCACGTTTAGGGGTACGCGGAACACCTCGGACACTTCTGCCCGACCTGAAGCGGGGTCCTCCGGGGTTCGAGTTG
>NW_011179940.1:0-331 GCF_000146605.3 Meleagris gallopavo
TTTGGGGCATTGGGGGGTGTGGGAGTTTGGGGCACTGGGGGATAATGGGTGATAATGGGGGTATTGGGGACAGTGGGGACATTGGTGGCAATGGGGGATAATGGGGGCAATGGGGCCGGTGACATCCTGTCACATGACCTCCAGCTCTGTTTTAATTGGTTGACAGCTGCGCTACGCGGAAGCGCTTTCACTTCCGGCCCGGGATAAGGCCGCCATCCACGTGTCTTTGGGCGCCACCTGCAGTGACCTGCGGCGCTACGCATGCGCAGTGCGGCACTTCCGGCGAGCCTTGGAGCTGCGGAGCGGGGACGCGCGGGAGGTGCGCGTGCCC
>NW_011179941.1:0-431 GCF_000146605.3 Meleagris gallopavo
ACCTCCATTTTGTCCCTGACACGTCCCCAGCCAATATTTGGGAAATAGGATGAACTTCTGGACACCAGAACGAGCTATCGTGGAAATTACAGGGGCTCAAACAAACCTGAGTTTTTCTGTATGGTTCCCCATCAGAGATTGATTTAAAAACAAGCAACTGTGAAATCTACCACATCCATGAGCTGTGCAGGGTGGAGCGAAGGAGGCGTGGGAGCAGCCAGAGGGGTCGACAGGGGTAGTTCTGGTGGTGCGACAGCAGGCAGCAGCAAAGGCCTGCCCTGCAGCAGCTCGGAGAGCTGCCCAAGGGATGGCAGCGGTCCCCAGAATGGGCCGGTGGGGGTCCTGGTGGCAGCCCGTGCTTCCTCGTTGAGCTCCCTGCTGTGCTGTGGGAAGTCAGGGAGCTGGGCGATGAAGCTCCCTGGGAGGGGCAG
>NW_011179942.1:0-364 GCF_000146605.3 Meleagris gallopavo
GGGCAGAGAACCTCTTGGCTTTTTTCAAATCTCCCCTAGAAAAAAGAAAAAACAAAAAACAAAAAAATCTTTTCACATATGCATGGGATCTGTTGAGTCCCAGCCTGAAGCACTGGTTGAGCACCTGCAGAAAGGAGCTGCTCAGCCCTGGGAGCACAGGTGAAGGCAATTCAGCTGTGTGACGGAAGGGCTGGAGCCTGGCTGCACCTCTCTCAGAGCTCATGCAAGGGCTGACTGCAGCTGGGGAAGGATCTCCTTCTGGAGGTCCCTCCTTGGTGATGCTTTTTCCTCTGCACCTGGAATCTTCTGATATGGGGTAGCAATCTTCTTCCCTTCCTTTATAGTACCTCTCTGCTGTGCCAGT
>NW_011179943.1:0-368 GCF_000146605.3 Meleagris gallopavo
GCTCACCTTGAAAAGAGCTTTGCCTAGGTTCTCCTTCCCCGCTGATCCTCTCCAGGAAGTCGTAGTAGAACTTGATGTGCACTGCTGTTCCCTCGATGAGGAGCACTCCTATGTCCTTCAGGACAAAGGCGATGTCCTCCCCCTTCCTCAGGCAGTGGGAGACGAGGGACGTTGTGCCAAATATGCAGGCCTTCCCAGTCTGCCGGCTCACAGCTGCGGCCGCGGCCACCTCAGCGTATTTGAGGGCCTCCAGCTCCTTGTGGCCTGGAAAACCACACGGCAGAGTTTGTCGTGCTGGAAGCGGCTCTTCCATGGCTGCTTCCCAAGTGCTGCTCATTGCAGTCGCCACCCAGGACAGCCCCGTATTC
>NW_011179944.1:0-513 GCF_000146605.3 Meleagris gallopavo
CAAGCCATGTGTGATGCGGTGCTACGAAAATACATAAGCATAGGGATATATACTCTGGCTAAACAGGTTTGCAGGGGATGTGTAGTATGTCAGAAAGTGAATAATAGGGCTAACAGAAAGCGACCTAAAGGAGGGAGGGGGCCGGGAATTCGACCATTTCAAAGTATTCAAGCAGATTTTACGGAACTTCCAAGTGTAGGAAAGGTCAAGTACTTGTTGGTGTTAGTAGACCATTTAACTGGGTGGGAGGAAGCATTTCCATCAGTGTCTGCTACTGCAAATACAGTAGCTAACGTGAGTTTGGAACACATAACCCCTAGGTATGGAGTAGTAGAATATATTGATTCGGACCAAGGGAGTGCTGTTTCCCCCAATATCGGAGATGGATGCTGAGATCCCTCCTGCATTCTCTATGGCCATAGGTAACCATACAGCCTGTCTCTCAAGGCAGGGTGTGAGGGCTACGAGGTCTGTAGGGAATTTCTCACTATGCAGTGAAACTTTGGATGTTAC
>NW_011179945.1:0-449 GCF_000146605.3 Meleagris gallopavo
CAAAAGCAGGTTCCCTACACCAGGTCGCACAGGTAGGCATCCAGGCGAGACTTGAATATCTCCAGAGAAGGAGACTCCACAACCTCCCTGGGCAGCCTGTTCCAGTGCTCCGTCACCCTCACCGTGAAGAAGTTCTTACACACATTCGTGCGAAACTTCCTATGCTGCAGCTGATGTCCGTTTCCCCTCGTCCTGTCTCCACGTACCACTGAAAAGAGACTGGCCTCACCGCTATGGCCGCCACACCTCAGATATTTATAAACCTGGATCAGGTCCCCTCTCAGTCTTCTTTTCTCAAGGCTAAACAGACCCAGTTCACTTAGCCTTTCTTCATAGGGGAGATGCTCCAGGCCCTTCACCATCTTTGTGGCCCTCCGCTGGACTCTTTCCAAGAGATCCCTGTCTTTTTTGTACTGGGGCGCCCAGAACTGGACACAGTACTCCAGATG
>NW_011179946.1:0-377 GCF_000146605.3 Meleagris gallopavo
GCATGCTTCCTTTCTGTGTTTTGGGTTGATCAGGTCGATTTTTTCCATTCGTGCAGGACCTGTGATGTTTTGAGTGAATAATGCCCCAGATGGGATCAAGAGCCTGAAACCATGAGGCCTGTGCCTATCTGTAGAGGGCATTTTTTCTTCCTGACCAGGAAGCCAGACACCAACGCTCTCCTCTTGAATCCATTTCCCTTAGCTCTCAGCTGTCTCCTCTGCCACCACCATCAGGGCTCAGTGCAGTGTCCAACAGAGGGCAACATCCACTCCTCCTCTTCCTTGCCAACGTATCCAAAAGAGCCCGTATTCCTCCTGTGCTGCAGCCATGGGAGCCAACCTACCACGTCTCTGTGATCCAAACAAGATCCTGCAGC
>NW_011179947.1:0-446 GCF_000146605.3 Meleagris gallopavo
GGCTTACTACTCTTGCTAGCAAATTAGCCGAAACCTCAGGAATAGATAATCCCCTCACTGGGTGGTTGGAGTCCTGGTTTGGCAAATGGAAAGGGATGATTGTGTCTGTATTTACTTCTTTGATTGTGGTCACAGGAGTCCTGACGGCCATCGGCTGCTGTATTATCCCCTGTGTGAGGGGACTGGTACAGCGACTAATTGAAACCGCACTGCTTAAGCAAACAACAATGGGGCACCACCATACTCGGACAGAATGATGATATTAGGAGAAAGTGCAGAAGTTTTTAGAATCGTGCCTTAGGAAGGAATTGCAGAAATCAACATGTATAAAGAAAAAGGGGGGGGAATTTGAGGAAAGTGAAAAGTGTTGTTTCTGCATTGATCACTGACAAGGGCAACTGAGCTAAAGAATTAAGCTGTAACACAACTTTAGAATTAGCTGATGT
>NW_011179948.1:0-457 GCF_000146605.3 Meleagris gallopavo
CCCCCGGGAAAAAAGAAAATAAGGGACCCCGAAATAATTGAAAACAGTGGCAACAATCTGAGGTAAAACAAAGTAATTTACTTAAATATGGTATCAACAGAATTTTATAAGGAGAGAGAATGTGAAATTGATAGTGGATTCGGCCTTACCACAACGCTGAGATGAGAAGCGCAGGCAGAGAAGCGCAGGCGAGAAGCGCAGGCAGAGAAGCGCAAGCGAAGCAGCGCAGGCAGAGAAGCGCAAGCGAAGCAGCGCAGGCAAAGAAGAGAGCATCAGGTGACCTTTCCGGGAGTTATATCTCCTCGCTGACCGCAAAGCCCCCTGGGGAAACGTAGCTGCTCTTCTCCGCTGGACAGGCACCCCGGAACTTGAGCATCAGCAAGTCAAACCCCCAGTACATTGCATGATGTTATGATGTGGAATACCGATAATGAAAAATCATGAAACCATGACAAAC
>NW_011179949.1:0-417 GCF_000146605.3 Meleagris gallopavo
GCAAACCTACCTGCATACAAGCAGCGCACCAACATGGGGTGCATGATGTTCATTACCTGCTGGACACATCTCACACCACTGACTGGAGGAGCCCAGGCAATCCTTCAACTCCATCAGGCTGCAAAATGAAATCAGAAGAGACGCAGAACATAATTTAGAACACAACAAGGATGCACACAATGCCCTTAAAAAACACCGTATGGATGCAATTAGCACATTAATTACAGCCATCCAGCTTGAGATCCTCCAGAAAAAGCAGAGCTCACAGCTCTGAAAGAAAGCAGGAATCACTCACCCCATTCTAAGGGCTCACCCCACACCCCAAAGGAAGCAGTCTCCAGATTCAGATGCTGCTCTTACACCTAGCAGCCCTTCAGTGCACTTGCCATCCCCCAAAAAGACAAGATCACAGCCCTG
>NW_011179950.1:0-466 GCF_000146605.3 Meleagris gallopavo
TTCTGGGGTAGAATATTGCAATTTCTGGGTGAAAATGGCGTATTTTTTTGGGGAAAAACTCCACTTTCTCGGACAAAATGACCTACTTTCGGAGGGAAAACTGGTATTTCTGTGAGAAAATGTGGTATTTCTGGCCGAAAACTGCAATTCCTGGCAGAAAATGTCCTATTTTGGGGGAGAATCCTGGTATTTCTGGTAGGAAACGTGTTTTGGGTGAGAAAACGGGTTTTTCTGGGAGATGTTGTCATATTGTTGGGGAGACAACTGGTATTTTTGGTGAGAAAATGTAATATTTCAGGAAGAAAGGTGCAATTCCTGGGAGAAAACGTCATGTTGGGTGAGAAAACTGCCATTTCTGAGAGAAAATGGCCTACTTGCGGGCAAAAACTGTTATTTCTGGTAGGAAACGCTGAGTTTTTGGTGAGAAAACTGGCATTTCTGGTACAAAACGTCCTATTTCTGGGAG
>NW_011179951.1:0-571 GCF_000146605.3 Meleagris gallopavo
ACCAAGTATGCATGGAGCCCCTGGGCCAGTCACAATAGGGTGTTTTTGCCAGTCTTTACCAGTGAGGCTGATTTCGGCCTCCAACATAGTCAGCTCTTGGGAACCTCCAGTCACCCCATGAATATAAATTGATTTTGTCCCTTGGTGACTCGAGGGCATTAGAGTGCACTGTGCACCAGTATCCACCAGGGCCTTATATTTTCGTGATTCTGATGTGCCAGGCCATCTAATCCACACAGTCCAATAAACTCTATTATCCCTTTCCCCCCCTGGCTGGGGCAGGGCCCCTCTATTTGTTACCTTCACTGTCTGCAGCAACTGGAGCAATCACCTTTTTGGAGAAGTTCACCTTGGTGGTTGATTTGTCTTGTAACTCTCTTACCCGTGCTTGAAGTACAGGAGTAGGTTGTTTATGCCACTTCCTTCATATCTTCTCCATGGTCACGTAGGTAATGCCACAAGGCAAAACGTGATGTGGTCTTACTGTTGTCACTTGCTCGAGCAGGAGAACGTCTTCTTTTGATAGCTGAGACATTAGATGCCACCGGCTGGGAGGAAATCAAGTTGATCA
>NW_011179952.1:0-527 GCF_000146605.3 Meleagris gallopavo
CTTACGCCATATCTGCGAATATCCTGTACAGTGCTTTTGTAGCTGTGTTACCGAGACCAGCAGAAGTCTTTTTTTCTACCTAAACTCATAAATGAACATAATTTGATTACACACTGGAGGAGGAATTTGTGTTTTTTTATTAGAAATACATAGAGTTTGTATAATAGCTACCATCACTGAGACAGTGGAATAAATAGTTGCAGGTTGATCCTGTGTTGCTTTTTATTCTACGTGTCCAGTATGTTTTTCAAATGAATATTGGCGTCTGATAGAATCCAGTAATGTCTATTCCTTCTGTTCCTTTCTTTATTCAGACACTTCATCACTCTCAATCTGTCAGGCTTCCCCTGCCTCATTTCTCATCTTCGCCTCAGCGAGCAGCTTTCTACCTCAGAGTCCTGTGCAAGTATGCCTTGAATACATTTGGTTGGCCTTGTACAGTGAGTTGCACTGTTTCTTGTGCATGCGCACAAATGATGACAAGATACCGAGAATTCAGAACTGCTGCCTCCAGTGCTGGAGGTTCT
>NW_011179953.1:0-465 GCF_000146605.3 Meleagris gallopavo
TGGAAACAACTCCAGAAAATTCTCCACTCAAAACCAGTTCCTGCAGACACACAAAGGAGTCCTTCCAAGTTCACGTGTGCTTACGCTGTGGCCTTCGCAGAAACACGCTGCCTTTGTGCTGCTGGCTCCTGACGGCTCTTCTTCATCACCTTCTGGGCACAGCACAACAGCTTTTCTGGTACAAATCTGGCCCTACATACCTTCCTCTACCCCAAAATGAAGTCTGACGTAGAGCTGTGGCGCACAGATTGGATGCTGACAAGAGCACTCAAGGAGCAGAAGAGGGGAAGAGCGCAAACAGACAAGACAGAAAGAAAGAAGAGAAGAAGAGAAGAAGAAGAAGAAAGGATGCAGGAAAGAAAGAAGTGCAGAAGATGAAAAGTGCTATAGAGAAAACGGTTGGATACAGGCAAGACAGCAAAGCAATGAGGAGATGAGCACAAGAGGAGAAGAGCAGAGAAGAAA
>NW_011179954.1:0-534 GCF_000146605.3 Meleagris gallopavo
CAATTGTTCTGCTACTGCTATAGGGTCCTCAATTAAGGATTTCAGTTCCTTTTTGAAATTCCGGACCTCTCCACTAGTAAGTGGGGAGTTTACATAACCTATTTGTCCCTGTCCCACTGGGACCTCCCGTAGGGGGTGCATGGAGGTGTGTGTGCAGTTAGTGTCAGGGAAAGGAGAGGTTTCGATATCCCTCTTACATTGTTCTAATTCCCTTCTAAGCCTAGTGTGTCCTCCTTCCTGTGAAATCTCCCTACGTGTTTTCTCTTGTCCTTCTGGAGAAGTACCTGAAGCCTCCTGCACTACAGGAGGGTTATATGGAGGAGGTAGATTCTCCAGGGGATCCCACCGATTAACTCTCTTTTCTAATTCCTCCTCCTCCTGATCCGAATCTTTCTTTGCTAGTAATAGGCTGACCCCTCGTGACCAGCAAGCAGCATACTCTATCTCTTCCTCCGACAAGGGGATTTTATTCTTTACATATGTAGTCAAAATCTGACAGACCCCATCTTCGTCAGATCCGTATTTTGGCCAAAA
>NW_011179955.1:0-451 GCF_000146605.3 Meleagris gallopavo
CTCTCTTCCGGTCACACAGAGCACACCAAAAGCCCACGATTTTGCAGCATGCAAAAGGTGCAGCTCAGTGGGAGGCCAGAGAAGAGACTTCTTCCTTCCAGCTCGCTGCTCCTTTAGATCCCTGGTGAGAACAGGAGGGGTTTTTGGCAGGTGCTGGCACAGGTTAGGAGCAAGACAGTGCAGCTGGGCGACTTGTAGGGAAGGGATAAAGAGAGGCAGAGAAATGGCTGCCTCCCCTCAGCGTTCTGACCTTAAACCATCCCCAGGGTATGCATCGGGGAGAAGAACTGCCCTATTCTTGAGAAGAGTTTCTCTTCTTGTACAGAAACCCATTGGCTGTTGGACCACATGGAAAGAGATGGAAGAAAATACAAGAAAGGTCTTGCAGAAAACGGTCCTTTGCTCCGTTCCATCATTGGTGCACTGAACAAGATCCACCAGCCTCACACGG
>NW_011179956.1:0-407 GCF_000146605.3 Meleagris gallopavo
AGCCCTTCAGCGCACTTGCGATCCCCCAAAAAGACAAGATCACAGCCCTGAAAGAAAAAAAGAAACCACTTACCCCATTCCAAGGACCAATACTCCCCCACACTCTCAAGTGAAGGAAGCAGCTTCCAGGTCCAAATACCTACCAGCCCTTAAGTACGCTCAGGGTTCCCTGCTAAAAAAGAGAGAGACCAGCTTCACAATGGAGGAGAGAAAAAAAAAAAAGAAAAAAAATTACTCACTCCATCACCAAAGAACAAGGCATACTCCAAAGGAAGCACTCCCAGGTTCAGATGCTGCCCCTACTCTACCCAGCCCTTAAATGGGATCAGGGAGGGTGGAGCCTGGCTCTGCCCAACTCCACACGCCAAACTGCCCCCCAGCTGTGCTCGCAGGGCTGCACCCCGCCC
>NW_011179957.1:0-491 GCF_000146605.3 Meleagris gallopavo
GGAGGGTCTGTTACCCTACCTCGGCTGACAGGCAGTGACTTCCTAAAAGACACTAGCTTCGTGTTCCGCATGCGTGCAAACACGATTCTCTGAGACACTGGAACACGTGTCTTAGCAGCTGTATTTCCAAAGGGGCGGTTCAGTGGCCGCGACCTGATGCATGTTGTGAAGGCTCTTGCTTCTAAGTTAATGGAGGAGGCAGTTCCCTACAAAGACCAACTTTCAGCGCTGGCCCAAGCCCACAGCAAAAGGGAAAGTCCTCTGACACCGACACAGGGAAACGGTTCCCGTGCAGAAGCCGTCCTGCGCAGGCAGAGCAGCTCTAAGCTGAGATTCCCGCCTTTACTGAAGTTGCGCTCTCAAGTCTGAAGCTTGTGCCTACCTGAAAGCCATGCTTGCCTCTCCACCAGGGGCTCCGCTCCTTTGCTGGCATAGCAATAACGCACACGATGTCTCCCACCTGCAAGAGATTGCAACGTCAATCCCAGCTT
>NW_011179958.1:0-457 GCF_000146605.3 Meleagris gallopavo
GAGCTGCCACAACTTGGGCACAAAATATACAGACCCACCTGGGAGAACAGAAAATAAAAAAGCAACTTACCCTCCCCTTATCCAGCTCCGCTCTCACATTTACAAGTGAAACTACAAGTTCAAATGCCATGAAAAAATGAAGGGATGAGATGCAGCAAGCCCAGGGAGCAGGCAGGTAGGCACAGCAAAGCAGCAAACAAAGACCAATCTCTGAGAGGGGGGCTGCTTACAGAAATAAACCCGGGGCCTGCCTACAGAAAGCCCACACCTTTCACTCCCAGTAAAGCTCCACCATTTTGACAGCCAAGCCAATAACTACCACTTCACTTCTCATGACTCTTCCCTGAGCTCCAGAACAAATAGTTACTTGAGGTCGCCTATTGCAACTGCAACTGCTCATAACTAATAATCAAGATTATATCTTTCGTGACATAAGCAGCTCACTTCTGCTTGGTGG
>NW_011179959.1:0-717 GCF_000146605.3 Meleagris gallopavo
GACACAGCAGAGGGATGGGATGCCATCCACAGAGACCTCAACAGGCTGAGCAGTGGGCACAATCCAAGAGCAGGGTCAGTAGCTGGGATGAGGAACACCACCACCAAACATGCTAGGGGATGAAAGGACTGAGCGTAGTCCTGCTCCATAAGGCCTGGGAGTACTGGTGGGTGGGAGCTGGACACAAGCCAGCAGTGGGCCCTTCCAGCCCAGAAAGCCAACCGTATCCTGGGCTGCATCCAAAGATGCACAGTCAGCGGGCCAAGGGAGGAGATCCCCATCCCTCTGCTCTGCGCTGGTCAGGCCTCAGCTGCAGTGCTGCGTCCAGATGTGGAGTCCTCAGTGCAGGGAGACATGGAGCTGTGCGAGTGCATCCAGAGTACAGCCACAAACACGAACCCAAGGATGGAACCCCTCTCCTGTAAGCAAGGAGAGCTGGGCTGTTCAGCCTCCTGGAGAAGTGAAGGCTCCAAGGGAACCTGGTAACAGCCTTTCAATACCTAAAGAAAAGAACAAGGGAAAATGGAGGTGAAATCTAAGGAAAATGTCTTGTACAGTGAGGGTGCTGAGGCAGTGGCACAGGTTGCCAGAGACATGGTGGATGTGCTGGCCCTTTCAAGGTGAGCCTGGCTCAGACTCTGAGCAACTTGATCTAGCTGTGGATGGTCAGCAGTGGGGGATCGGATCACATCGAAAACCTACCTGCATACGAGCAGC
>NW_011179960.1:0-318 GCF_000146605.3 Meleagris gallopavo
ATGCAGTGGGAACTTCTCTCATCTGTTCTTGATTGTAGATGATGAGCTTGGTGCTCTGTTTCTGGACGATCGCCTGGATCCAGATTTCATGCCTGTGCCCGAGGGACAACCCAGAGGTCAGTCGTGTCTGTTTCCTTGAAGGCAGAAACATTCATGCCCTCGTAGTTTACTCGGGTGCAATTTTACTTAGGATCCTCTCGAGGTCTTCCAAGTCTGTTTGTGCCTTGAAGGGCTTGCACAGACGAGCCATGAGTATTTCTTTGCTGGGAGAGCTGCCACGTTTCAGTGGGAAGTTACCGCTGCCCCTCTTCAGCTGAG
>NW_011179961.1:0-466 GCF_000146605.3 Meleagris gallopavo
CCTCTGTTTGCAGAGCCCTTCTGAGCAGCCCCTGCTTCTCCTGCTTCTCCTTGCTGCTTTGGAATCCTGGCGTGTGACAGCTGGGCAGCCAGTTGTCAGGATAACTGGAAATGCCTTAGCAAAAAGAAAAGGTCTCCTTTTGGAACCATCACATCTGGCACAGCTCATGTAGTGTTGGTGACCAAGTGTTTGTTTTTTCCTGTAAGTCAGGAACCCCTTCCTTTTCTTGACTTTATTTTGTATTGCTTTTCACTTGTAGTTTTCCTCTTTTTCAACCCCTACTGCCATTGTTGTGTCCTTCTCTCCAGCCGTGGATTCGACTCCGAGCAGATTCCTGACCTAAGCCAGGACAGCTATGGCTGTGACATTTGCAGGGTGAGCTCCCTCTGCAAAATGAACTTCAGGGAGCTCCCAAACCCTCTGCTGACCGTATGAGAAGTGCTCAGTGAGTACAAGGCAATGAAAG
>NW_011179962.1:0-380 GCF_000146605.3 Meleagris gallopavo
AGCAGCCCCACAGGAAAGGCTTGGGCAGGATGGGGGTGGGGGTGAACAACAACTCACCGGTTTCTCTGCCTCCATCGCCGGAGAAGCAGACAGCACGTGATCGTCGCTGCCAGCATGGAAACCACGAGAGCTGCAGCCAGTAGTGCCAGGCAGTACTTCAGTAACACCGGACCTTCTGTGGCACGTCCCTCATCTTCCACACCTGGAGGAACAATGCGCTCACTGCTGTGTCTCGTGCCCTGCTGGCAGGCTCACAAGAGGTCTGACACGGCCACAAAATGTTGTCTTTCGTTTGGTTGGCCTCCGGGAACACGTGAAAATCCTCGGGCTGCAATGCTTCCCTGATTCCAGCGAAGCAAAGGGAACTCCCAAAGGCCCTG
>NW_011179963.1:0-472 GCF_000146605.3 Meleagris gallopavo
TAGGCTTCAGTGTTACCAGTTTGGATTAAGGGTTGTGCCGTTACGGAAGGGTAAAGGGCTACCATGTTGGATAAGGGGTAAGAGTTACGGGTTCCCATTTGTGGTTTGGTTTAATGGTTGCCCTTTTGGATTCGGATTAGGCTTTAGGATTCAGGGATACCCTTCTGCATTAGGCTCAAGATTTACCTTTCTTGGATGTGGCTAGTGGTTACCACGTTGTATTAGCGATAAGTGTGAAGGGTCACTTGTGTGTTATGAGTAAGAGTTGCCAATTCAGAGAAATCTGTAGGAATATTCGTAGGAAAAAAATAACGGAAAGAAAGAAACTGCAAAGAAGAAATCGACAAAAGTCGAGAAAACATTGGAAAGCAGTCAGGAAAACTAAGGGAAAAAAAAGCAAACCAAACCTAATGACACGCAAGGCAACAAAATACAAAACAAAAAATAAATAAATAAACTAAAAAAAAAAAAA
>NW_011179964.1:0-383 GCF_000146605.3 Meleagris gallopavo
GGTCTGGAGCCCCCAGTACAAGAAAGACAGGGAGCTGTTGGAGAGGATCCAGAGGAGGGCCACTAAAATGATCAGGGGGTTGGAACACCTCCTTTACAACGACAAGCTGAGAGAGCTGGGTTTGTTCAGCCTGGAGAAAAGAAGGCTGCAGGCTGACCTCATTGCAGCCTTTCAGTATCTAAAGGGAGCCTACAAACAGGAGGGGAATCAACTCTTTGAAAGGGTAGATAACAGCAGGACAAGGGGAAATAGTTTAAGTTGAAGGAGGGAGATTTAGGTTGGATGTCAGGAGGAAGTTCTTTACAGAGAGGAGTGGTGAGGTGCTGGAACAGGCTGCCCAGAGAGGTTGTGGGTGCCCCATCCCTGGAGATGTTCAAGGCCAG
>NW_011179965.1:0-393 GCF_000146605.3 Meleagris gallopavo
TATACCGCCTGTCCGGTGTCGCGTCCAACGTCCAGAGACTCCGGTAAGAGCGCTGCGACTGACGCAGCTGTCAGCAGGGGCACGTGCCCTGTTGCGGGCGTTCAGAGGCCTGCAGGAAATGCCTTAGCAAAAAGAAAAGGTCCCCTTTTGGAAACATCCCATCCAGCATGGCTCACATGCTGCTGCTGACCGAGTGTTTGTTTTCTCCTGTAAATCAGGAAGCCCTTCTAATTCTTGATTGCACGTGGTGTGGCTTTTTACTTGCTTTCCTCTTCCTCAACCATTTTGGTGTCCTTCTCTCCAGCCATGAATTTGAGTGTGAGCAGGTTCCTGAGCTGACTGTCCGCGACACTCACAGCGTGAGCTCCCTCTGCAAAATGTACTTCAGGGAGC
>NW_011179966.1:0-446 GCF_000146605.3 Meleagris gallopavo
TGTCTGGCGCTAGCCAGGCCACCAGTGCCGCTTCCACAACACTGCAGCCTGACACCGGTTCCACTAGCATTGCCACAGCGAGTGGCAGTGTTGGCTCTGGGTCTCCAGTGCCCAGCTCGGCAGCTGCCAGTGCCTCTTCTTCGCCTGCTGGCTCCCCACCTCTGCCATCCAGCAGCACGCCGAGCAGCAGCAGTGAAAACACGGAAGCTGGGCTGACCAAGACATCGCAGCCTTCAACGCCAGAAACATCCTCTGGTCCAGCGTCCTCTGCTGGGATTCCGGGTGCTGGCACTGTGCAGCCCACAACAGCGCAGTCACAGGGGCAGGGCCACGGCTCAGATCACGTCCACATCGCGGTTGACAGAGAGCCCGTCGTCTTCCCCAGCTCCGACGTCCGCTCTGAGCAGAGGCACCACTCATGCTAGCACCGGTGCAGTTCCGACTGC
>NW_011179967.1:0-444 GCF_000146605.3 Meleagris gallopavo
CAAGATGCATCTCTCCCTACCCAGACTGATCAGCAATGGCACTGACCCACACAGGTGGCCTTGCCCATTTTGCCCCATCCTTTCCTGCGCTCTTGGTCCAGGAAGGTCGATTGTTTAAGATGCCAGGAGACCGTTCAGAGGGAAACCAAAGCTACGGCTGCAGTTCACAAGGTGCAAACAGTGCCACTGCAAGCACAAAAGCAGGCTCTCTTGAGCAGCTCAACCAACAGTGAGGGCAATCAGGAGCAGACTATGTTTGCTGTTTCTGCAGCTATTTCAAGGGAAAAATCAGCAGAGGACAAACACCACAACCGAGACGGCTCCAGCAGTTTTATAAACTTGCCAGACTTGCACTACAGTCCTGCCAAAGAGGAGCATAAGAGTCTGCTCACTTCCTGTAACCCATTGCCTGGAGACCTCAGCCGTGGACTGGACACAGGAGCT
>NW_011179968.1:0-442 GCF_000146605.3 Meleagris gallopavo
TAAGTTGTTCTGATCTACTTGCCAGGTACGTGCCATGTTTTGTCCCCCACATGCTTTAGCAGCCCGTGTCGCCCCGTGTTTAGTAACACAGCCTCAGCCAGCTTTGATGGGACACTGGTCCCGTGTGGGTTTTTTGCACTTCCCCTCCAGCTCAGCCCTCAGAAGGATGCTGTCTGTGGTGCTGTGACCAGCTGGGCTTAAGGAAAGCAATCCCTTGGGCAAAGAGTCCTAGCCCCAGTGCAGCCTTGTGCAGAGCTGCACAACGTGATCCAGGGCCACAAGCATGCGTGCTTCGGCTGTGTGAGTGTGCTGCCCGGCAGCTGTGGGGAGCACAGCAGAGATGCAAGCAGAGGAAATCCACGTGCAGGGCTGCGGTGGGTGCTGGAGGTTGGGAGATGAGGGCTGGGGAGCAGATCCACCTCAGCAATGATTCCTCTCACTG
>NW_011179969.1:0-308 GCF_000146605.3 Meleagris gallopavo
TTTGTGGGAGGGTCCCCAGAAGTCTGTGGGGTCCTTTTGGGGGTCCTCAGTTGTCCCCACTGGGGTCCAGGGGAGTCCTTAAGTGTTCCCAAAGGGGGTCTCAAGGGGATCCTAAAAGGATTTGGGGGGGGGGGATGGTTGTCTTCCTCTGTTCCTGATTGGCTGCGTGGCAGCGCCGGGCTCTGGGGACGCTGCGGGGGGTCGCAGCCCCCTCCCTGCAGACCCTGCTGGGGTTGCTGCTGGTGCTGAGGCTGCCGTGGCTGGTGGGAGCCGGGGGGGTCCTGCAGGCCTGCATCGTTGGGGTGCTG
>NW_011179970.1:0-442 GCF_000146605.3 Meleagris gallopavo
GAGGTGGCCAGCAGGGACAGGGAGGTGATTGTCCCTCTCTACTCTGCCCTCATGAGGCCCCATCGGGAGTACTGTGTCCAGGTCTGGGGCCCCTAATAAAAGAAAGAGAACTGTTGGAGAGGGTCCAGTGGAGGGCCACAAAGATGATTAGAAGGCTAGAGCACCTCCCCTACAAAGACAGGCTGAGGGAGCTGGGCTTGTTCAGCCTGGAGAAAAGAAGGCTGCGGGGTGACCTAATTGCAGTCTTCCAGTAACTAAAGGGAGCATATAAGCAGGAGGGGAGTCAATTCTTTGAAAGGGTATATAATAGCAGGACAAGGGGAAACGGTTTTAAATTGAAGGAGGGAAGATTTAGGTTGGATGTCAGGGGGAAGTTCTTTACAAAGGGAGTGGTGAGGTGCTGGAACAGGCTGCCCAGAGAGGTTGTGGATGCCCCGTCGCT
>NW_011179971.1:0-367 GCF_000146605.3 Meleagris gallopavo
GCCGCGGGTCGCCCACGACCCCCTGAGTCCCTCCGTCGGAGCCCCTGGGCTCACGCTCTCCCCCCCGTTCCCCGCCTCCACTTCCGCCGTTCTCATCGCTGCAGTCCTCTTCCGCCCCTCCCCTCAGTTCCTCCATTGCCGTCTGTCCCCGTTCCCCATTCTGACCCCCCAGAGTTCCTTGTCTGTCTGTCTGTCTCCCGCTCTGATCCCTCGGGTCCCCATTCTCGCCCCCCCATTTTCTCCCTTAGATTCGTCCGCCCCCCGTCCCTTCTATCTGACACCCCGAGTTCCCCGTCCCCCCAAGTGCCCCGCTCCCATTCCCCCACTCTGATCCATAGAGTCTCCTACCATCCCCCAGTCCCCTCAA
>NW_011179972.1:0-389 GCF_000146605.3 Meleagris gallopavo
TGTTCCCAAATTTTAAGGTGCAATCCAGGGACCTAACTGGGCTTCAAAATTGGAGAACTGGTCCTGCTGGTCATGTGCCTCGAATACTCTGACAGTAGAAGTAGGAAATGCTAATAAGGAACACAAAAACCTTTCTACTTTCTGGGATCCATTCTCTTAAGACTCCCCGGCACTCCCGTCAGCTGACTGAGAAATGACAGATATCTAGCTGTCTGTTTCCTTTAGTGTCTTTCTCTAGACATACTCGATATATACTTGACTGGCCCTTTCTAAGGGTTAGGTCTGGGGTTAAACTAAGGAGCCCCCCACAATTCTGCCCTTACATTTTCCCATCCCTCCATGATCTTGTCAGCTCTAGTCAAACACCCTCTTATACTCTACAAACAGAA
>NW_011179973.1:0-353 GCF_000146605.3 Meleagris gallopavo
TTCATGTACAGTACAGTTTTAGTAAGTCAAAATGCGTTAGAGATTTTAGTTACTACTTCTCAATGCTCGGGAAATGCAGCCTGAAAGATTTTTCTGCTAAATGTTTTTAGTGTTGTTTTATATTTTTAAACTTAAGTGATCTGATAAATGAAGTTTGTGTCATTTAGTACTTAGATGATGGTCTGTGTAGTAGACAAGTTGAGGTACAGTGTTCCAGAATTCTTTCTTTAGAGACAGTAACTTATGACAGCGAACTGTGAGAGATGCAAACAAATAAAAATGTCCTAACCCTCTTCCCCCACAGTTCTATCTGGTAGATCTGTATTCTCATCAAGAACATTTGGTTCTGGATG
>NW_011179974.1:0-390 GCF_000146605.3 Meleagris gallopavo
ATTTTACCAAGTCTACAATTATCTAAAGGGAGAGTGTCAAGAGGATAGAGCTAGGCTCTTTTCAGTCGTGCCCAATGCCAGGCTGTGTACACAAACTAGAACACAGGATGTTCCCTATGAGTGCCAGGAAACACTTCCATGGTATGTGTGTGACTGAGCACTATCACAGGTTGGCCAGATTGGCTGCGGAGTCTCTTCCACAAAGATGCTCAAAAGCAATTTGGACATGGTCCTGGGCAACCTGCTGTAGGTGCCCCTGCTTGAGTAAGTGTTGGGACCAGATGACCTCCACAGGGGTCCTAACGCATCAATTAATTCTGTAATTTTGCTTACAAATTTTACATACTTCACGTCCCATACATTTTAATGCAAATTTTATCACAGTGCCTG
>NW_011179975.1:0-423 GCF_000146605.3 Meleagris gallopavo
AGTTTATCTGTTTCACCAGTACTGTCTGAAAGCGTGACCTTGAAAAGTCCAGGCGGACGGCCAATACTCTAGGATATTTGTAAACTTTGAGCCTTGCTATCTTGTTTCTGTAAAAGAAAAAAAAAAGAGAAAAAATGCTTTCTCTACTGAAACTGTCTTTTAAGGGGCTGCATGCCACTGTCTCTTCTTTCTTAATGCTAAAAACATACTGGGCCTTAATTAAGTTCAGCACTTTGCTCTATGGAGCAATAGGTATATATAGCCAATTGAAAACATGGATGGAAATAACTATGTGGCATCTGCATATTATGTGGCATACCATTCCAGAGGGAGCTGCTAATTTTACAGGGTTGGGGATTTTTAAGCAGGTTTCCAGCCTCTCCTTTGAATTCTTTATGCGGTATTTTCAATGCTCACCTGATC
>NW_011179976.1:0-445 GCF_000146605.3 Meleagris gallopavo
ACCCCTGGGGGACACCACTGGTTACAGGTCTCCAGCCAGACTCTGCACCACCAACGACGACCCTCTGCGCTCTGCCAGTCAGCCAGTTCTCAACCCACCTCACTGTCCACTCATCTATCCCACACTTCCTCAGCTTTGCTATAAGGATGTCGTGGGAGACAGTATCAAACGCCTTTCTAAAATCAAGGTAGATTACATCTACCGCTCTTCCCCCATCACCCAGCATGTGACAGCATCATAGAAGGCCACCAAGTTGGTCGAGCACGACCTCCCCTTGGTGAACCCATGCTGACTACTCCTGATAACCTCCTTTTCTCCCAGTTGTCTGGAGATGGTATCCAGCACAAGCTGTTCCATCACCTTTCCAGGGGACAGAGGTGAGGCTGACAGGCCTATAATTACCCACGATCTTCCTTCTTGTCCCTTTTGTAAGACCGGAGTGACA
>NW_011179977.1:0-319 GCF_000146605.3 Meleagris gallopavo
TCATCTGGGAGGCAGCATGTGAACCTCATGGGATTCAACAAGGTCAAGTGTAGGGTGTTGCACCTGGGTCGGGGCAATCCCAGATATACGTGCAGACCGGGAGAAGAACTCCTCGAGGGCAGCCCTGCTGAGAAGGACGGAGGCGTCCTGGCGGGCAAAAAGCTTCACCTGAGCCAGCAGTGAGAGCTGGGCTTGTTCAGTCTGGAGAAGAGAATACTCTGGGGACACCTGATGTGGCCTTCCAGGAATTAGATGGGAACTGCTAAGCAGGAGGGAAGGCAGCTTTTAACATGGGGAGAGAGCAACAGAGACAAAGGGG
>NW_011179978.1:0-450 GCF_000146605.3 Meleagris gallopavo
GGGCAGCTGATGGCAGCAGGGTGATTGATATGTGTCTGTGGGAATAAATGGTGGTGGCTTACAGCTGAGTGAATTCCTTCGAGAAGCAGAAACTGTGTCTCAGCTTTTGCCGGAGATAGCATTTTGTTTGCTGATGCTTGGCAGAATTCAGAGCTGTCAGGCAGATTGGGGTTCACCTACCATGTGGGTGGGAACAGGACTGTAATGTTTTTTGTGAGTGCGCTGCAGTTTAAACATCAGTTTCTGTTCTGGTTGTAGAACAGTGTCTTTTGTTTTTGGGGGTGGCATGGGCTGACAGGACAACGCTGCTCCTGGTGTCTGTGAAATCAACACACAATCTGTTGTTGTAGGGGCGGAGCCTGAGCGGCCTGGGGATGGTGCGTTGGGGCAGTGGGGGGAAAATGGAAAAGCCTCCCAGGTAGATCTCTTCTGAGCTGTGGTGTGGCAAAC
>NW_011179979.1:0-542 GCF_000146605.3 Meleagris gallopavo
CTGGGCTGCATCCAAAGATGCGCAGTCAGCGGGCGAAGGGAGGAGATCCCCCATCCCTCTGCTCTGCGCTGGTCAGGCCTCACCTGCAGTGCTGCGTCCAGATGTGGAGTCCTCAGTGCAGGGAGACATGGAGCTGTGCGAGTGCATCCAGAGTACAGCCACAAACACGAACCCAAGGATGGAACGCCTCTCCTGTAAGCAAGGAGAGCTGGGCTGTTCAGCCTCCTGGAGAAGTGAAGGCTCCAAGGGAACCTGGTAACAGCCTTTCAATACCTCAAGGAAAGAACAAGGGAAAATGGAGGTGAAATCTAAGGAAAATGTCTTGTACAGTGAGGGTGCTGAGGCAGTGGCACAGGTTGCCAGAGACATGGTGGATGTGCTGGCCATTTCAAGGTGAGCCTGGCTCAGACTCTGAGCAACTTGATCTAGCTGTGGATGGTCAGCATGGGGCAGTCGGATCACATCGCAAACCTACCTGCATACAAGCAGCGCACCAACATGGGGTGCATGATGTTCATTACCTGCTGGACAGTTCTCACACC
>NW_011179980.1:0-365 GCF_000146605.3 Meleagris gallopavo
CCAGCAGAAGTCTTTTTTTCTACCTAAACTCATAAATGAACTTAATTTGATTACACACTGGAGGAGGAATTTGTGGTTTTTTATTAGAAATACATAGAGTTTGTATAATAGCTACAATCACTGACATAGCGGAATAAATAGTTGCAGGTTGATCCTGTGTTGCTTTTTATTCTACGTGTCCAGTATGTTTTTCAAATGAATATTGGCGTCTGATAGAATCCAGTAATGTCTATTCCTTCTGTTCCTTTCTTTATTCAGACACTTCATCACTCTCAATCTGTCAGGCTTCCCCTGCCTCATTTCTCATCTTCGCCTCAGCGAGCAGCTTTCTACCTCAGAGTCCTGTGCAAGTATGCCTTGAATAC
>NW_011179981.1:0-383 GCF_000146605.3 Meleagris gallopavo
GCTACTAAGAAACAGTCTAAAGAGGATTTCTTGATATTCTAGATGCTCTGAAGGATTGCCTGTAGACTTCCTCCCCGTTTTAGAGCTGCAAATCATAGAAAAAAAATCACCCTCTCATATCATGAAAGGAAGCAATTGAGGTGTACTCCAGGCAGCAGCAGAAGTGCCCCAGGACGTCATCCAGCCACAGGGGGCAACTCCTTGCTCCAGGCTTCAGAGGGCTACGGTTGTCAGGTGCGAATCACAAGCATCTTCAGGGCTTGGGGCAAAAAGCTGTGCCCACCAGCAGACAACTGCAGGTCCGCAGACAGTTGAGGTAGAAGCTGAAGTGATGGGCATGCCTGGCCGTATGCCTGGCAATCTGTAGGTCCGCCTCAGCGCAC
>NW_011179982.1:0-370 GCF_000146605.3 Meleagris gallopavo
AAAAGACAAAAAACAATCAAGGGAGATCACATAAGGGAAGTGAAGGCAACGTCAGAGCAAAGGGACGGGCAGGCGCCAACCAAGGGAAAGGAAGCGAAGGAAAAGGAGCGTGAAAAGAATGGAAAAAAAGCAAAAAGCCAAGGGAAAGCCAAAAGAAAAGTTCATTTCCTAGGAGGAAGAAAGGAGTGTATCGAGCAAGGAATGAAAAAGCATGCAAAGAAAGGAATTGCGTAGTAAAGAACCAACACCAAAAAAAAACAAACAATGCAAAGCCAAGCAAGAGGAGCAGCAGAGAAAAGGCATCTACAAATAGCAAGGGTAGTAGAGAAAAGAATTCAGCAAAACTGAAGCAACGCAAGGCAAAACCAGT
>NW_011179983.1:0-418 GCF_000146605.3 Meleagris gallopavo
AGCTGTTGGAGAAGGTCCAGAGGAGAGCCACAAAGATGATCAGGGGGCTGGAGCACCTCTTCTATGAAGACAGGCTGAGGGAGCTGGGCTTGTTCAGCCTGGAGAAAAGAAGGCTGTGGGGTGACCTCATTGCAGCCTTTCAGTACCTAAAGGGAGCCTACAAGCAGGAGGGGAGTCAACTTTTTACAAGGGTGGATAATGGCAGGACAAGGGGAAATGGTTTGAAGTTGAAGGAGGGAAGATTTATATTGGATATTAGAGGGAAGTTCTTTACAGAGAGAGTGGTGAGGTGCTGGAACAGGCTGCCCAGAGAGGTTGTGAATGCCCCATCCCTGGAGGTGTTCAAGGCCAGGTTGGATGGGGACCCCTGGGTAGCCTGGTCTAGTATTAGATTATGGAGATTGGTGGCCCTGCCTAC
>NW_011179984.1:0-445 GCF_000146605.3 Meleagris gallopavo
GGGAAGCGGCGTGCGCACGTCACGTGATCGCGGGCCGTCCGCCGCCATCTTATGTTAGTGGGGAGGGGGCGAGGCCGGGCGTGTGACAGGAGTCCCCGCGCTGCAGTAAGGCGACTCGAATTTATTCATTAGCAGTGTTAAACGTTGGAACGGGCTGCCTGGGGAGGCGGCGCAGGTATTTTAAAAAGGTATGCGGACGTGGCACCGAGGACATTGCTTAGTGATGGGATGCGGTAGGGCAGCGTGATGGTTGGACGTGATAATCTGGAATATCTGTTTCAGTTGAGATGATCTGATGATTGTGCAGGTCTGTGGTTCGCAGCTGACGCCCCCGGGGACTGGCAGCTCTGGGCACAGCAGCAGCTGGTGGGGCACAGCACTCTTGGCTCTGCCTAGTTTCCTTGAACTGAAGACACATGCTGGGCTGTTAGCAGCAGACATGAGA
>NW_011179985.1:0-309 GCF_000146605.3 Meleagris gallopavo
GTCCTACGGACCCTATAGGTGGGTTTTACCCTATAGAGCCTTGAAGGGCCCTACGGACCCTATAGAGGCAGGCAAAGGGGATAAAGAAACCCTAAAAATCGGGGGGGGAGGAGACTCAAAAGCCCCCACAAAGCTGCAGGACCCCAAAAGGAAAAAGGCTACCTTTATAACCCTGCCAGGACCTGGGAGGCGGAAGGGGGGCGGGGGGGGGCGGTCGTCGCGCGGTGATGACGCCGTGCGTGACGTCATCAGTGCGCGCAGGGGGGGGCAAAAAATGGCGGCGGGGAAAGCGCAGCGCTACGAGGCGTT
>NW_011179986.1:0-484 GCF_000146605.3 Meleagris gallopavo
CGCAACCCGCCTCATCTCATCGATCGATGGAAAGAGGGGTGGGGGGGAGAGAAGGAAAGGTGAGGGAAGGCACGAGCCCTTCCCCCGGGACGCGGCGGAAAGCCCGCACGCGCACGTGCAAGCGGGTGTGCGTGGGCAACGTCTGCCGAGAGGTGCTCGCCCGTGCCTGAACACCGGCCCGCCCCACGCCGCCCCGAACGAGACGGGGAGCGGGTTAGGACCGGCCCGCCGGGAAGCCTCTCCGACGCGCCCGAGGAGCGCCTGGGGGATCGGTTCGGGCTCCCGCGTGCAAGTGAGGATGCGGTGCGAAACGAGAACGCGGCGCCGCCGCCACGAACCACCCACGAGCTCCGGGTCCCGCCTTCCGCCGTCGCTCGCTAGCGCCGGGACCTCGCCGGGGACGCCCCCGGCCCTTCTGCCTCCGAGTGCCGGCACGCCGGCACGCCGGCCCGTGCCCTCGCTCATTCTCTCTCGCCTTCGTCTC
>NW_011179987.1:0-432 GCF_000146605.3 Meleagris gallopavo
ACATTATACTCTAAAAGTAACTATATCTCAATAACTACATTCAAGTTCATAAAATGATTTTCATTTCCCTGTTTACAAGTTGCATTCATTTGCGTGAAAATTTCAGTTTCATCAGTGCAGTCTGTTCTACTTGCCACTGTGGGCTGGGCACTTTCTGTTTTTCTGAAATGAATTCAAGAGTCTACTCCTGCCACCTTGATAGCAGTGTGCGTTGTCAGTAGTACTTGATATGGTCCTTTCCACTTGTCCTGTAGTGATTCAGAGCTCCAAGTCCATAGATACACCCACTCACCATGTTGGAATGGATGCGCTGCGACTTCCAGAGTTGTTGGTGCCACTGGAGCCACAAACCTGTGGATAGAAGATAGGACTTTTCCCAAAGAGATGACATTCTCTTAGTTTTAGTTCTACCTAATTGGCATACGTCAATAC
>NW_011179988.1:0-588 GCF_000146605.3 Meleagris gallopavo
TGCTTTCTTGTGGGGGAAAAGTGCGGGGTTGAGGGGAGCCCGTAGAGAACTTTGGGGGAAGGGCACCGTTTTAGGGGAAAAGGGGTGGGGGGGGGGTGGTCTCAACCTTTTGAGGAAGGCTGGGGGGTCCCAAACACACTTTGGAGGGGGGAGGGGCAGAAGTGGGTGATCCCGAGCCCGCTTTTGAGGGGAAGTGAGGGTGGTCCCCAGCATAACCATAGGGGGGAAAAAAAAAGGGGCAGAAACGGGGGCACAAATCCGCTTTCGGGGGTCCGAGGACCCCCAGCACCACCACCCCCTGGGGGAAGGTTGGGGGTCCCGAGCCCCGCCGGGGGTCCGCGGTGTTGGAGGGGGTGGGTGGGGGGGTTTCCTCGACCAGGCTCTGGAAGTCGAGCGGCAGCGGCTCCCCCCGCCGCCCGCATTGCAGAACGTTGTTAAACTCACAGAGGGTGACGGCGCCCGGGGGGAGGAGGAGGGGGGGAAAACCAGGCGCCAGGGAGCACATGGCGAACCGGCACCGGCGGCACCGCCAACCGCGGGCGCCGTTCAACCGCCGACGGAGCCCCGCGAGGGCCAAACCGCGCCGCG
>NW_011179989.1:0-370 GCF_000146605.3 Meleagris gallopavo
CTGAGGGGGCTCTGGGGGGAGTCCCGAGGCGCTTTGGGGGGGTTGGGGGCTCTGAGGGGGATCCTGGGGGGAGGTCCGCGTTCTCTGAGGAAATGGGAGCCGGGGGGCGGGGCCAGCGCTGCGCGCGTTCTGATTGGCTGAGGCGGCCCTCCCCGCCCAAGCTTGCCTCGTGCTCGCCTCGCCCGCCAGCGGCACGCGCTCCCATTGGCTGAATCCTTCCCGCCTCCGCGGCGCCGGCTCTCTGATTGGCCGATCTCTTCCCGCCTTTTCGGCGCCTGACCAATGGGTGCGCAGCTCGGGCTCGGAGCTGAGGGGAGGTGGGCGGGCACAGCCGTGAGGGAACAGAAGCCGCGATGGCGGCGGGTGGGGG
>NW_011179990.1:0-376 GCF_000146605.3 Meleagris gallopavo
AGGATAGCCCGGATATGATCCAGTTCTCGGCGGGCATGCGAGATTTAATTTTCCAAGAGGCCCCTTCCCACCTATATGGGACCTTGGTTTTGATATTAAACCCTCTGGTGACCTCGGAAACCGTAGTTCAGCAGGCTGCTCGGATAGTTGCTGATCTGGGGGAGACAGAACGCCTACGGACCAGGCGCAACATTCGCATGTTAGAAGAAGCTGAGGTCCTGCCGGTGACTAAAAGCAAGCCGCCGGCTATTCGAGCTCCTCGATCGGGACCCATAAGGGTTTCCCGAAAACAAATGTTTAATGACCTAATTCGAGCTGCGGTCCAATTTGCTAAGATTGACCTCCAGCCCAACCATGTCCTTCTCCAGCTTTGGAG
>NW_011179991.1:0-412 GCF_000146605.3 Meleagris gallopavo
ATTGACCAGTGTAAAGGGGGGTAATTGACAAGGGGGTAATTAAACAATTAAGAGGCTATGGTTGTAAAACAGTCATCAGAGAGTTATGATCAAAAACTTGTTAAGAAAGCAACGGTTAGAAGGCAATTAACCAATGAAGATATTTGTGTCTGGGCGGCAAAGATTTTGTGCTTACTTGGTATCTGTGTGATTAGTGAAGAAAGAGTGTGAACCTGCAGTACTCAGCCAGGGGAGGAACCAGGGCAGGGAAGAGATCAGCGTCGGGCAATAGGGCATAAAAGACGTAGCACTGTTTTCTCGGGGCGCTCCTGCTTGCAGGACGCCCGCCATTGCAATCGCGAATAAAAATCTGCTTTACGAGAGAAACCGTCCTGGAAAATTATTTGGATATTTCCACCAGGCCCCACAGCCA
>NW_011179992.1:0-418 GCF_000146605.3 Meleagris gallopavo
CAAGAGAATTTTTAAAATGAGTCCCATTATCTGACTCAATTCTTTCTGGGGTACCATGTCGCCACAGGACTTGTGTCTCAAGACCTAATATGGTATTTCGGGCAGTAGCGTGGGGTACTGCATAGGTTTCAAGCCACCCAGTTGTTGCCTCCACCATGGTGAGCACATAACGCTTACCATTACGAGATCGTGGCAAGGTGATATAATCAACCTGCCATGCCTCCCCATATTTGTACTTTTGCCATCACCCTTCCTCCCAGAGAGGTTTCATTCTCTTGGCTTGTTTAATTGTGGCACATGTGTCACAGACATGAATGATTTGCGCAATAGCATCCATAGTTAAATCCACCCCTCGGTCTCTAGCCCCACTTATATGTCGCATCTCTCCCTTGATGGCCTGAGGTCTCATGGGCCCATC
>NW_011179993.1:0-388 GCF_000146605.3 Meleagris gallopavo
CTGAATGAAGTCACACCCCCATTGAGTGCTGCTGTGCCAGATATGTTAGAACTCCAATATGAATTGGAGTCAGAGGCAGCCAAATGGTACGCCACCATTGATATTGCTAACGCCTTTTTCTCCATTCCTTTGACCAAAGAATCTAGGCCACTAGTTTGCTTTCACCTGGAGGGGCATTCAGTATACCTGGAATCGTTTGCCCCAGGGGTGGAAACATAGCCCAACCATTTGCCATGGGTTGATCCAAGCTGCACTGGAACAGGGAGGTGCTACTGAGCACTTACAGTATATTGATGACATCATCGTGTGGGGCAACACAGCAAAGGAAGTTTTGAGAAAGGAGAGCAAATAATCCAGATCCTTCTGCGTGCTGGTTTCGCTATTAAGC
>NW_011179994.1:0-462 GCF_000146605.3 Meleagris gallopavo
GGTACTGCCGTCTGTGCACCGTTTTTGTAGCAATCGGTACTTGTTGCTCTTTCACTCGTAGCAACCCCACGGCAGGTGGATCTTCTGACAGGCCAGGCAAAATAGACAACTGCTTAACACCTTCTGTGTCTACAGCAGCTATTCCAAAGGCCCATCGATACCCTTTGGGATCCTTAAAATATACCCTTCTGAGGTAATCAATACCAAGTATGCATGGAGCCCCTGGGCCAGTCACAATAGGGTGCTTTTGCCAGTCTTTACCAGTGAGGCTGATTTCGGCCTCCAACATAGTCAGCTCTTGGGAACCTCCAGTCACCCCATGAATATAAATTGATTTTGTCCCTTGGTGACTCGAGGGCATTAGAGTGCACTGTGCACCAGTATCCACCAGGGCCTTATATTTTCGTGATTCTGATGTGCCAGGCCATCTAATCCACACAGTCCAATAAACTCTATTATCCC
>NW_011179995.1:0-499 GCF_000146605.3 Meleagris gallopavo
GGTTTCATACAGTCTCTTTGTCCACCCCTGCAGGGACTGGGAGTCTGTCTTCAGGGCAGCCTTAAGAATACCGTTATGACGTTCGATGAGACCTGCT
The DNA here is from genome assembly GCF_000146605.3 of Meleagris gallopavo. Classification (NCBI taxonomy): domain Eukaryota; kingdom Metazoa; phylum Chordata; class Aves; order Galliformes; family Phasianidae; genus Meleagris; species Meleagris gallopavo. The sequence goes on from NW_011179995.1 coordinate 98, forward strand.
CCCATTGGATTATATGGCAGGTGGAATCGCCATTCGATGTGATTTTCTTCTGCCCAGCGCTGTATCATGGCACCAGTAAAATGAGTTCCTTGGTCGCTCTTGATGACTTGAGGTGTCCCGGAGGCAGACATCAGTTTGGTGAGTGCCTTGATGGTATCTGCCTGGTTTGCTTTTGGCACTGGATAGGCCTGCAGTAGCCCACTTGCAGTCGGCGCAGGTCAGGGCATATCTGGCCCCCTCAGAGCGAGGAAGGGGCCCGATGTAATCGACGTGCCATCGCTGGAGAGGATTATGTCCTCTAGCAAGATGGGCTGTTGTTTCGGGCAAGGCTCTCGGTCTCATCTTGGAGCAAGCGTCGCAATCCCGGCATGCCTGGACCATGTCAGCTAGCTGTATGGGCAG
>NW_011179996.1:0-406 GCF_000146605.3 Meleagris gallopavo
GGTTTCCTTCCACTCTTTCCTTGTCTGAATGCAGATGTGTCGCAGTGGAAACCTCACTAGCATGAATTGTGGCTCGAAATAAAGGACAGAGACATAGTATTCAGAGGTAGGCGTAGTGCATTCTGCATGTAGCCAAGGCGAAGTGCAAACCGCTCCTTTCCGATGTGCTGAGAGTAACCCGATCACTCGTCGGAGCAAAGCAGCCGGCTGAAGTGGCCCGTTCTCGGCAAGCGAGAAATACGGGACCGCTGCTGACGGCTGAAAGCGGCATTTGGGGAGAAACGCGATTTCTCGGCCAGCTACGGCAAAGTCTCAGGAGCGGTTCAGCGCGAATGCCGCTTTCTACGCGTGAGAGCGAAGGAGTGCGATTCCGATGCCGACAAGTGCGAATTCAGCGTCCTGCACT
>NW_011179997.1:0-335 GCF_000146605.3 Meleagris gallopavo
CAACAGCAATTCTCAAGGGGAATTCTGAGAACAGTAGGCTAAGCAGTCATCTCAAGCCATCATCTTCTTCCATTGGGAGGAAGTTTTCACCCAGAGGGTGGTGAGGCACTGGAACAGGTTGCCCAAGGAGGCTGTGGATGCCCCATCCCTTCAGGCATTCAAGGCCAGGCTGGATGTGGCTCCGGGCAGCCTGGTTTGTTTGGTGGTTGGCAACTCTGCACATCACAGGGGTTGGAACTGGATGAGCATTGTGGTCCTTTGCAACCGCGACCATTCTAGGATTCTGTGATCTCTCATTTCTGTGTGGTGGCCATCGTTTGTTTGGCAGTAATGAC
>NW_011179998.1:0-472 GCF_000146605.3 Meleagris gallopavo
TTCTTTCAGGGCTGTGATCTTGTCTTTTGGGGAGTGGCAAGTGCACTGAAGGGCGTGCTAGGTGTAAGAGCAGCATCTGAATCTGGAGACTGCTTCCTTTGGGGTTGGTGGGGTGGAGCCGTTAGAATGGGGTGGAGTGATTCCTGCTTGATTTCAGAGCTGTGAGCTCTGCTTTTCTTGGAGGATCTCCAAGCTGGATGGCTGTCATTAATAGGGCTATGTGCTAATTGCATCCATGCGGTGGGTGTTTTTAAGGGTCATTGTGTGCATCCTTGTTGTGTTTAAATTCTGTTCTGCGTCTCTTCTGATTTCATTTTTGCAGCCTGATGGAGTTGAAGGATTGCCTGGGCTCCTCCAGTCAGTGGTGTGAGATGTGTCCAGCAGGTAATGAACATCATGCACCCCATGTTGGTGCGCTGCTTGTATGCAGGTAGGTTTGCGATGTGATCCGACTCCCCCATGCTGACCATCC
>NW_011179999.1:0-490 GCF_000146605.3 Meleagris gallopavo
CGCACCTTCAGGGTCGCCAGCCCAGAAGGAGGCTGTCCCTGCCAGCTGGAACAAACACCTCTCTGGAGGAAGGCAAAGCACTGCCAGTCATGCCAAGGAGGACGGAAGGGTAGCTACCGGGCATGGATCCACCCAGCCAGCAGAGGAAAAGCCGACCGGCCAGCACAAGGCAAGAGGCAAGGATGCCCACGAGGCGTGGACCCACCTGGGAAACTCAGAAGGAGCTGCAAATGCAGCAAGCACTGCACAAACGCCTAGACAGCTGGCTGCGCTTCCAGAAGCCTGCAAAGGAAAAACACAACAGTCAAGGCCCAGAGACAGCATCAGGGAACTGAAGGCAAGGGAGCAAGAAGGGCATGGGCAAGGAGACAAGGAAGGCAAAGCAAGGCAACGCAAAGACGGAAAGCAAAGGAGACACTCAAAGCACACCCAAGAAACATACTCTGAACACGACAGGAATGCCTGCAGCAACGAACAAGATCATGCAAAA
>NW_011180000.1:0-495 GCF_000146605.3 Meleagris gallopavo
GCCTATTCTGTTCCCCATCCCTTCCCTACCAGCACAAGGGAGTAACGAGTGTGCCCAGGGAGGTAACTAGTCTTACTATGAAGGACTGAGGCAAAGAAGGTGTATGGGAGCTGCTGAGTCACGGCCTGAAGCACTGATTGATTGCCTGAGGCAAAGACCATGGGAGCCATGGGAGCACAGGTGGAGGCGTGAGGTGAGAAGGGTGCAGCCTGGCTCCACCTCTCCCAGACCTCATTTAAGGGCTGACTGCTGCTGGGGAAGGGATCTCCCTCTGGAGATCCCTCCCTTTGGAGTCTTCTACTGCGAGCCTAGGCCACGGCCGAGCATCTAATTTTTGATGATCTCTTTCGACCATGATAATCTTTCTAATTATGAAACGTGTGTAATACCATCCGAACCACGCCACTCTGCTATCTGTACATTTGTAATCATACAGAAGGCATTAAGTACTTCAGCCTTATCCTGATCCTTGGTCACCATGTTGCCCTCAGCATC
>NW_011180001.1:0-416 GCF_000146605.3 Meleagris gallopavo
TAGATGACAAGACCAAATTGGACACTTGCAACCAAGAATAGGACATCTTCTCCCACAAATACCACTTCTCTCCCAAGGATAGGACTTTTTCCCTAAATGCTATGGCAGTTCTGCTAAGAAATACTCCTTTCCTTCCCTAAATGGGACATATGCACCCACAAAGACCACGACTCCGAGAAATTCCTCCCAGTTCCTCCCAATTACACTCCATTACATTCCTCATCATGACACTTACTCCCAGACTTTTGGACTTTTACTGCGGAAAGACCATTTCTATCCAGAATATATGCCATTGGCCCTCACAAACACCGATTGCCTCACAAAGATGTGGCACATCCCACCAGAAAGACCATTTCTAGCCCCCAAAACGAATGGCATTTACTCCCAGAAACACCAGCTTTCTCACACAGTCCTCA
>NW_011180002.1:0-485 GCF_000146605.3 Meleagris gallopavo
CTGGTAGCCCCATCAGGTTGACTCGCATGTCTTTGCCACATCCTGCATCGTACTGATGCCACTTTTGGTGGTCCCAGGAGGTGGTTATTTCCACATTCACAGTGCTTGAGAGAATTCCCCGGTGGTTTTGTTTTTGCTATTCCCCATCTATTTACAGAACGGGAATGGGATGAATAGCAAAGTGTACTTGGAGATGAATGCCCACTGCGAGGAGCTGAGCTGCCCACCCAGGCTGTAAAGCGGCCCAGTGCTTGGACTCCTTGTTCTCAATGGCACCAGCTGTGTGCTGCTATGTTCCCCAGATGTCTCTTGGGAGGCATAAAATGTGCCTTGGTGCTGCCCAACAGCACACTGTCCCCATAGTTCCCCACCCTGTGGCAGGTTTCTAGCCTGATTTGTCTAACTCCCTTTCTGTACTCTTCCAGGGTGCTGTTTGTGCCGCTACAGATGAGGAGCGGCTGGTGAGAATGCAGGACGTCATCCAG
>NW_011180003.1:0-487 GCF_000146605.3 Meleagris gallopavo
CGAGGTCTCATGGGCCCATCGAGCTAAAATAATTCACCCTTGTTCTGCCAGTCCAGGTCTATTTGGGCCACCTCAATTCTGGCAGCTTGGTCTACCTGATGGTTATTTTGCTGTTCTTCTGTAGCCCGACTCTTGGGCACATGAGCATCCACATGGCGCACCTTTACAACCATATTCTTTGTTCGGGCGGCAATATCTTTCCACAATTCAGCAGCCCAAATAGGTTTACTCTTTCTTTGCCAGTTATTTTGCTCCCACTGCTGTAACCATCCCCATAGAGCATTTGCCACCATCCATGAGTCAGTGTAAAGGTAAAGCATTGGCCACCTCTCCCGTTCAGCAACATCCAAGGCCAGCTGGACAGCCTTTACCTCTGCAAATTGGCTCGATTCTCCTTTTCCTTCAGTGGCCTCTGCAACTTGTCGTGTGGGGCTCCACACAGCGGCTTTCCATCTGCGATGCTTTCCCACAATACGACATGATCCAT
>NW_011180004.1:0-403 GCF_000146605.3 Meleagris gallopavo
TTTGCCTTCCTCCAGAGAGGTGTTTTGTTCCAACTGGCAGCCACAGACTCCTTCTGGGCTGGCGACCCTGCAGGTGCATGTGTGGTGGAGGCAGCAGCATGCCCAGTAGCTACCCTTTCCTCCTCCCGGGCACGGATGCCAAGATTTTGGCCTCCTGCACACTCGGTGGTCATCTGTGCTTTGCCATGACCTTGTATTTTTTTGCATTTTCATGTTACTGCAGAGGCTGCTGCTGCTGCATGGGTTGATGTTGGTTTCCTCGGTTTGTTTTCCGTGTTGTTTTTCTGTGGTTTCTGCCTTGGTTTCCTGCTCCTTCTGCATTGCAATGCTATTGTTTTTTTTCCTAGGGTTTGTTTTTTTTCCCTTTTTGTTTCTTATTCTTTGGTAACTGTCTTTTTCCTTT
>NW_011180005.1:0-505 GCF_000146605.3 Meleagris gallopavo
TAGATTTCATTGGTACTCCTGTCTGCATTACGTGCTTTAGGTCCACTTAGTCTGCAAGGACAGATGGAGAGTATTTTTAAGTATGTAGCTATTCACAACGCTTTCCAATTATAGTTGTGGTTTCTGATGCCACTTAGATCATCCTTCTTTGCACGCCCAAAGAGGAGGCAGGAGGACCAGGCTCATAAGTATAGAGATGTGACGGGATTATTTATTGAGCCTTGTGAAGCGCTGAGTGAATTACAAGTTTTACAGGGACAGATCTCTGATGATTGGGATGAAACTCCAAGGGAAAAGGAATTGCGTCGTAGGATATAGTAGGGTCCAAATAACAACCACGTAAGCTGAAGTGGGAAACGTTCAGCAGCCTTGGAACACTGCTTAAAAAAAGTGATCCGCCATTACGCAGTGGTGCCACTGCTCATTAAGAAACACGCAGGGCTTCTGAAGGCATGCAGCATTCTGCTCCTTGAGCTGCAAAGCAGAAAGACGTTAACAACTGTGG
>NW_011180006.1:0-507 GCF_000146605.3 Meleagris gallopavo
GGGAACATCTTTCAGCTCGCTCTGTTTTCCCACAGTCGAGTACTGAGTAGAGGACAACAGGTCCTTCTTTACTGGGGGTCACTCTCCGAGCACCTATCGGCTGGACAAGAGCCAAAGGTGAGCGGGAGGAAGGAGCGTGCAGATCGCACTGCACTCACACCTCTCCCCACGCCTACACCACTGGACCTTCCAGTGACGTCACAAGCAGGGGCACCGGATCCCGGACCCTCTGTCATAGAGCAGGGTGGGGTCCGGACCTAAAACTTCAACCCGTTATTCATTCTCACTTCATACGTGTGCACCAACTGTACTCCTCCCCTTTCTCAACCTACCTGAGACAACTAAGAGCCCAGCCACCAAAAGCCATCTAGTGTGGCTCTGGAGCGGTCCTGTTGCATCCTGCCACAGGCCAGGTAGTGCAGCGGTGAACGTCCCCTCACTCCATCATAAAAGGCCACCAGATTGGCATGATCTGCTCTTGGTGAAGCCATGCTGGCTGTCTCCAAT
>NW_011180007.1:0-507 GCF_000146605.3 Meleagris gallopavo
GGTTTGGGGATTCCCTGGAGTTTTGCGCTGGCTGAGGTCCGTCTGGGCCCAATACGCTCAGTTTTTTGGGGTGCGCATCGGAAGTGGGGGTGTGTAGAGCTGGGAGGGCACCAGGAAGTCTGGGGGGATTTGATTTGGAATTCTCATAAAGTAGATTTTGCTTTTCCCATGGGCTTCGGGATTGCACATAAAGCTAACGTAGGCCATATGATGCTGAGAGTCTCCTGATGTCCATGTGGACAGGGTTTGGAGTTCACAGTGGGGTTTGCTGAAGACCCAAGGGGCAAGTCGGCTTTAGGGATTCGTTGACATTGTCCTGGAACTGCATGGCTATCTGGATGAGGGGTACCTGCATCAGAATGTGGAGGAGAGAAGGATGGAGGGCACTAAAGGGCACAAGGGGCGTGGGAGTGGAGGCAGGGGAAAGTTAAAGGTATTTATCCATCTATGAAATATGGAAGATGAGGAAGGGCAAAGCTGGAGGGATGAAAATGGCTTTGAACGTAT
>NW_011180008.1:0-314 GCF_000146605.3 Meleagris gallopavo
ATGCCGTATTTTGGGGACTAAACTGGTATTTCTGGTTGAAACGTTGGGTTTGTCAGGAGAAACTGGTATTTCTGGCACAAAATATCCTATTTCTGGGAGAAAGCTTGTATGTCTGGGAGAAAACGTCATCTATAATTAGAGAAAACTGTTATTTCTAGGAGAAAATGTCATATATCAGGGGAGAATCCTGCAACTTCTGGAGAAAAATGTCATATTTCTAGGCAGACGACTGGTATTTCTGGAAGAAGATGTCATGTTTCTGGTTGAAAAATGTCATATTTCTGGGAGAAAACGGCCGTTCCTGGCAGAAAATG
>NW_011180009.1:0-474 GCF_000146605.3 Meleagris gallopavo
TTATTTTAAATATATATATATATATGTATATTTGCTTTAGTTTCTGCTCCCTGTTCCATTTAATTTACGTTCTCCCTTGCTTCATATGTAGCTTCCAACCTTGGCATTTTGCAAATAATACCTTTTCCCCCTCTCATCCTTCGATGGCTCCTGATGGTCCCTTGTTTCTCAGTTTTAATGGGCTCTCAGTGTCATGAGCCCGTTCGCGTTAAGAATTTTGGGAGTGGCGTTCACTCCATGAATCTTATCACAGTTAGTGTCCCTAGTTGCTATCATGCAGACTCCACCAAACTCCAACAGATAGATACAGCTACAATATACACTCCTAAGGGGGAAGCAGGAATGCATTTTTTGATGAGCATAGATATGCTGTAGTAGATGTAACAGTGACTTAACAAGACTGGACATGGCTGGATGCACTTGGTTGTTTTCCACCTAGAGGACAGGTTACACACACCTACAGCACACAGCTCT
>NW_011180010.1:0-508 GCF_000146605.3 Meleagris gallopavo
AACCTCCAACCTATAAATCGATTCCTGGACAAAAACACTCAAGAAAAGCATACAGCAAAGGCAATCTTGGTCTATACCTTCTCCTTTCAAATAAACAAAGCCATGACTTTGTCTGCAGTATTAATGTAAGACATTTTAAAAAAAGACAGCTGTCTGGCAAACTCTTGTATAATCATTTCTATCAGCTTTCACTAGGGGGTTTACATTAAGCATTTAAGTAGAACTTTGTTTTCCCCACAGGAAGTAGAGAAGAAAAAAAATATCAGTATAACACTACTTCTGAAACCAAACAAGTTTATTTCCAGTTACAGCTCAATTCAGGAGGTTCCAGTAAGATAATTCAGAGAAATGCCTCAGGAAGCATTCCTGTTTGGCTTGGAATTACTATACAAGCCTACACTTAAAAATTCTTCGATACCTTTACAGCTGTCTGTTTACAGCTACACTTCATTTGATTGAACAGCTGCCATCAGCTACTTGCATTCTGCAGACACTTAGGTTATAAATA
>NW_011180011.1:0-488 GCF_000146605.3 Meleagris gallopavo
GCAAAGGCAAGGGCCAAGAGAACATGGAAGGAATGCCAAGGATGATGGCCCAGACAATACGGCAGGGAACGCCAAAACTGAATGCCGACATGAATGTGGCAACACAAAGCCAAGGGGTCATTAGGCCAAGAGAATGGGGCAAGGACACAAAAGAGGGAGGACGAAGAGAATGTAATAGTGAAAACAGTGCAAGACCAGAGACAAGCAAGACACAGAACAAAGAGGATAGGTAACCTTCTGGGCACCATGAAGCGCAATTCAGAGCTCTGGGGGAACCCTATTGTGCCGGGCTCTGGAATGGGTAAACGCTGGCGGGTGTGCATCGCCCTTACCTGCTGGGCAGACAATGACCAGTCAGCAAAGTGAGGTTCCGGGGCATGCCGGGAAATGCAGATTCCACTTCCTTGCTGTTTCCAACGAGACCCAAACACATTCTCTCCGGGGCAAGTTGTTACGGCACTTTGGGGAGCACCGCAGCTCTGCTGCCA
>NW_011180012.1:0-549 GCF_000146605.3 Meleagris gallopavo
TTTCTGTGAATGGGTCAAGGGGGAGAACACCATTCCCCTAGTTAAAATGATCCCCGGGCAGATCCCAGGGTTTCTGGGATCTCCTTCTTATCAACTGGCAACTATAATTGAGAAATGGGGTCCCCTGCGTACTTTGGCGAGTATTTCCCCAGTACGCTTAACAGAATACTTTCAGGGACTGGACAAAGATGTCTTAACTACGAAGGAAAGGCAATTAGCTGCATCCACAGTGGCATGGCCACTGCTGAATGCTTGAAATCAAGCAGAGACAAGATCAGGTAATTTAGAAAATGAAAATCAGCTCCTAAAAGCTCGGATTGACAAATTGGAGCAAGAACTTAATGTATTGATGGGAAAAAAACCAGTTTTACAGTCTCTAGGCCAGGTCCGTAGTATTTCAATAGACGATAGTCATATCTCTGAAGTAGCGGACCTGGTTCAAGGAGGAAAACGGGAGTTCCAAATCAGACCTAGAGGTTCCAGTCATGGCGGAGCCCCTGCAACTCCGTCCTATTATAACTCAAAAAACGAAAAAGGTGCAAGATAGAC
>NW_011180013.1:0-502 GCF_000146605.3 Meleagris gallopavo
TCCTGGGCTGCATTCAAAGAGGAGCGACCAGCAGGGAGAGGGAGGTGATTGTCCCCCTCGACTCGGCTCTGGTGTGCGGCCCCTCGTGCAGCACTGCGTCCAGGCCTGGGGCGTCCAGCACAGGAATGATGTGGAGCTTTTGGAGCAGGTCCAGAGAAGGGCCACGAAGATGATCAGAGGGCTGGAGCACCTCTCTTAGAAAGAAATGTTGACGGAACTGGGATTGTTTCTGTGGGGAGAAGAGAAAGACTCTGGAGATAGCTCATGACAGCCTTCCAAGACTCAAAGGGAGCGCATAAGCAGGAGGGGCAACGGCTGTTTAGGAGGGTGGGATAGCGATAGGACAAGGGGAAAGTGGTTTTCAAGTGAGACAGGGGAGGGTTTAGGTTGGTTCGTTAGGAGGCAGCTTTTCACGCCCAGGGTGGTGACGCACTGGAATGTGTGCTTGAGAGTCACTTCCAGGATGATCTGCTCCATGATCCGTGACCAGCACAGAGGTGAG
>NW_011180014.1:0-540 GCF_000146605.3 Meleagris gallopavo
TAGAAGGTAAGGGGGCCTGTGAGAGCTGGTCAGCATTTAAACAGCTCTTCTTCCAAGCTCAGGATCGGTGCGTCCCTGTGAGCAAGAAATCGGGAAAAGGTGGCAGGAGACCTTTGTGGATGAGCAAGGAGCTCATGTGCAAGCTCAAAGGAAAGAAGAAGGTCCATGAAATGTGGAAAAAGGGTCTGATCACTTGGGAAGAATATAGGAATGTAGTCAGGGCCTGCAGGGATGCAACGAGGAAGGCTAAAGCCCGTCTGGAATTGAATCTAGCTAAAGTGATAAAGGATAATATAAAAGGCTTCTTCAAGTATGTTAATAGCAAAAGGAAACTAGAGAGAATGTGGGCCCCTTACTAAGTGAGGGGGAGTCCTCGTAACGGGGATGCTGAGAAGGCAGAGATACTGAATGCCTTCTTTACTTCTGTCTTCAGTGAAAAGGCTCCCCTGCAGGAATCCCACACCCTGGAGGTTAGTGAGAGGGTCTGGGGAATGGGAGACTTCCCTTAGTCAGGAAAGAGGACGTGTGTGAGCGCCTAGG
>NW_011180015.1:0-553 GCF_000146605.3 Meleagris gallopavo
CAGCTAACTGTTTCAAGATAATGATAAAATAATTTCCACACAAATCTATCTCCAGTAGGTTTATATAGTTAAAATCCTAACTATGGTATAGATCCTTCCAAACATCATATGAACTAGGATAACAAAGGAATTACTGGGCTTCAAAAGCAGTGCAAAGAACCGCAGGATGTGTCAATCTGTGGGCCTAGTTCTGACTATTTTAAAAGTCACAGAAGTCGTATATGGGAACTTTAAGCATGCTGCCTGAACAGCAGAAGGCTAATAAAAGTTACCTTGTACCAGCAGCTCTAAATCAACATAAATGGTTCCTTCATTTCATCTTTCAACCTTGTGTAAAAGGAGATCTAGAGGAAGGAGGAAGACCTGATGTAAAAGAAATATTGCTTAATCCCTGAAAAGAGAGGTTAACATTCCTTTCTTCTTCATCCTTCCTATTAAGATTGGAAAGAAAAAACAACAACAACAACAAAAATGAGGAAGGATGTCTTGACTGCTTATTTTTTCTCTCTCTTAGTCTGCCTTCAAGAGACTTTGTGTGGAAGAAAAAAACTTT
>NW_011180016.1:0-539 GCF_000146605.3 Meleagris gallopavo
ATACCACATTTCACTTGGAAATTGGGCCTGTGCTTCCAAAAGATGGTATTTTCTCCCAGGCATACCTGTTTTCTTCAAACTACCGCACGTTTTCTCCCAAAAAGACTAGATGACAAGACCAAATTGGACACTTGCAACCAAGAGTAGGACATCTTCTCCCACTAATACCACTTGTCTCCCAAGGATAGGACATTTTCCCTAAATGCTATGGCAGTTCTGCTAAGAAATACTCCTTTCCTTCCCTAAATGGGACATATGCACCCACAAAGACCACGACTCCGAGAAATTCCTCCCAATTACACTCCATTACATTCCTCATCATGACACTTACTCCCAGACTTTTGGCATTTTACTGCGGAAAGACCATTTCGATCCAGAATATATGCCATTGGCCCTCACAAACACCGATTGCCTCACAAAGATGTGGCACATCCCACCAGAAAGACCATTTCTAGCCCCCAAAAGCTGGCATTTACTCCCAGAAACACCAGCTTTCTCACACATTCCTCACCTTTTCCCCCCCACACTAAGACCTTTTC
>NW_011180017.1:0-527 GCF_000146605.3 Meleagris gallopavo
CCTGGTAAGGCCTCATCTGGAGTACTGTGTCCAGTTCTGGGCTCCCCAGTACAAAAAGACAGGGATCTCTTGGAAAGAGTCCAGCGGAGGGCCACAAAGATGGTGAACGGCCTGGAGCATCTCCCCTATGAAGAAAGGCTAAGTGAACTGGGTCTGTTTAGCCTTGAGAAAAGAAGACTGAGAGGGGACCTGATCCAGGTTTATAAATATCTGAGGTGTGGCGGCCATAGCGGTGCGGCCAGTCTCTTTTCAGTGGTACATGGAGACAGGACGAGGGGAAATGGACATAAGCTGCAGCATAGGAAGTTTCGCACAAATGTGCGTAAGAACTTCTTTACGGTGAGGGTGACGGAGCACTGGAACAGGCTGCCCAGGGAGGTTGTGGAGTCTCCTTCTCTGGAGATATTCAAGTCTCGCCTGGACGCCTACCTGTGCGACCTGGTGTAGGGAACCTGCTTTGGCAGGGGGTTGGTCTCGATGATCTCTAGAGGTCCCTTCCAACCCCTACAATTCTGTGATTCTGTGTA
>NW_011180018.1:0-481 GCF_000146605.3 Meleagris gallopavo
AAGCAAGGAGAGCTGGGCTGTTCAGCCTCCTGGAGAAGTGAAGGCTCCAAGGGAACCTGGTAACAGCCTTTCAATACCTAAAGGAAAGAACAAGGGAAAATGGAGGTGAAATCTAAGGAAAATGTCTTGTACAGTGAGGGTGCTGAGGCAGTGGCACAGGTTGCCAGAGACATGGTGGATGTGCTGGCCCTTTCAAGGTGAGCCTGGCTCAGACTCTGAGCAACTTGATCTGGCTGTGGATGGTCAGCATGGGGGAGTCGGATCACATCGCAAACCTACCTGCATACAAGCAGCGCACCAACATGGGGTGCATGATGTTCATTACCTGCTGGACACATCTCACACCACTGACTGGAGGAGCCCAGGCAATCCTTCAACTCCATCAGGCTGCAAAATGAAATCGGAAGAGACGCAGAACATCATTTAAAACACAACAAGGATGCACACAATGACCCTTAAAAAACACCCACCGCATGGATGC
>NW_011180019.1:0-407 GCF_000146605.3 Meleagris gallopavo
CCATCACCTTTCCAGGGACGGAGGTGAGGCTGACAGGCCTATAATTACCCGGATCTTCCTTCTTGCCCTTTTTGAAGACCGGAGTGACATTGGCTATCCTCCAGTCTTCAGGGACCTCCCCTGTTGTCCAGGACCTCTCAAAAATAGATGGAGAGCGGTTCGGCAATGACCTCCGCCAGCTCCCTCAGCACACGTGGATGCACCCCATCAGGTCCCATGGACTTGTGGACCTTAGTACTGCCTAGGCGCTCACGCACGTCCTCTTTCCTGACTAAAGGGAAGTCTCCCATTCCCCCGACCCTCTCACTAACCTCCAGGGTGTGGGATTCCTGCAGGGGAGCCTTTTCACTGAAGACAGAAGTAAAGAAGGCATTCAGTATCTCTGCCTTCTCAGCATCCCCGTTACC
>NW_011180020.1:0-490 GCF_000146605.3 Meleagris gallopavo
CTTTTCACGCACAGGGTGGTGACGCACTGGAATGTGTGCTTGAGAGTCACTTCCAGGATGATCTGCTCCATGATCCGTGACCAGCACAGAGGTGAGACTGACATGCTGGTAGTTCCCCGCGTCACACTTTCTATCCTTCCTAAGAGGTGTGCTGTCACCTTTTTTCTCCTTAGCAGGGACTTGACCTGAGTGCCTCGACTTGTGAAAAAATACCATGGAGAGTGGCTCGGTGACTGCAGCGGTGAATTCCCTCGGAACTCTGGGACTCATCTCGTCAGGACCCAAAGACTCCTGGATGTTTGGGTCCTCAGGTGGTCCAGAACCTGATCTCCCATGGCAGTGTGGGATGGGAAGGGGTGTGTGGGACTGCGGAAGCAATGGCAGTCCCCACCTCACCAAAGCAAAGATGAGGGCTGTGCATAATGAGCAGTTCTCAGACAAGATGGAAGCCAAAATGGTGTTGGGTAGCTGAGCCTTCTCTGGTGGTAAG
>NW_011180021.1:0-692 GCF_000146605.3 Meleagris gallopavo
GTCCCATTTAGGGAAGGAAAGGAGTATTTCTTAGCAGAACTGCCATAGCATGTAGGGAAAATGTCCTATCCTTGGGAGACAAGTGGTATTAGTGGGAGAAGATGTCCTATTCTTGGTTGCAAGTGTCCTATTTGGTCTTGTCATCTAGTCTTTTTGGGAGAAAACGTGCGGTAGTTTGAAGAAAACAGGTATGCCTTGGAGAAAATATCATCTTTTTGGAAGCACAGGCCCAATTTCCAAGTGAAATGTGGTATTTCTGGGAGAAAATGACAAGTACGTGGGAGAAAAGTGGGCAATAGTGGGAAAGACTGACTTCTCTTGGAGGGCAAGTGTGGTATTTTTGGTGTGAAAAAGGGGGTCCTTTGGGGAGAAAAACGGGGTGTAGATGGGAGAAAATGTCCTGTTGAGGAGTGCCTAGCAGTATTTTTGAGAGAAAAAGGGAAGGTACTTGTCAGAAAAGTGCTCTTTCTGGGAGAGAGTAGCATAGTTGGTTGGAAATGCCACCCATTTGTGAGAAAGCTGCTTTGTTTCCGGGAGAAAATTAGCATTCTCTGGGGAGAAGATGTCCTCTTTTGGATGGAAAAAGTAGTACTTGTGGGAGAAGCTGTCCAATGTTTGGGCCCAAGGTAGCATTACTGGGAGGTAATGTCATTGTATTGGAGAAGGGTGGTATTTGTTGGGGAGAATGTGTT
>NW_011180022.1:0-438 GCF_000146605.3 Meleagris gallopavo
GGTTGGGGTCTGCTACAAGCCGCCTGATCAGGGGGAGCCTGTTGACGAGGCCTTCTTGCGTCAGCTGGATGGGGTGTCGCGCTCGTGGGCTCTTGTCCTGAAGGGGGATTTCAGCCACCCGGATGTGAAAAGTGAAAGTGTTGTTTCTGCACTGAACACTGAAAAGGGCAATCGATCTAGAGAATTAAGCTGTAACATATCCTTAGAAACAGCTGATGTGGAACGTAAGAATACCATATACCTATTAGTAACATATTTTAGAAACATAGTTACCAAATTACCTAACAAATTCTTTCTCACAAAGCTGCAATAGATTTTAGATGTTCTAAACAATGTGGGTACAGTATTCTGAACTAGGAAACATATTGTAAGGTTGTTCCTTAGACCGGCAGAAGCGAAATACATGTAACAAAACTTTCGAGGAGTCAGGGCCTTTAC
>NW_011180023.1:0-500 GCF_000146605.3 Meleagris gallopavo
TCTTCTTTCTTTCTAGGATTGGCGCCTCCACCATCACATTCTGTAGGCGTTTTGCGCTGCCTGAGTTCCCGAGTTGAACGTGTCCTGTTCCTTGGTAAGGTGTGAACGTTATTAGACACGAAGATCTCTTCAGTCCTTCAAGATGTGCCCAGTTCTCTGCCAGATGCTGTTGCCCTTCTGGCCACCCCTGAGTTGCTGCGTTGGCTGTGCCCTGATCCCTGGAGCGGGGTAAGTGACATTGGTGTCCCTACCGGAAGGCGGTCTCTGCTTTCGTTGTCCTGTGCCCAAACGCTTGCAGCGTGGAACTGCGGCCATTGCGAGTGGTGCCAGGACTTTAGCCAGGCTCTTGGTGGAAGCAGCAGGAAACTGCAGCCGGAGGTGGATGCCAATATCCAACGCTTAGTCTCTGTGCCGAGGTACGTTGATCCCTGACGTGTCCTGTTGACACGCTTGCTGAGTTGCTCTGGGCTTGGTGTCGGATGTCCCTTGTGCTCACGTTG
>NW_011180024.1:0-520 GCF_000146605.3 Meleagris gallopavo
GTGTGACGTCACATGTGGTGTGTAACATCATTTTGGGGGTGTGACTTCACTTGGGGGGTTGTGACGTCATATGGGGTGTGTGACGTCATTTTAGGGGTGTGGCGTCACATGGGGAGTGTGACTTCATCAGGGGTGTGTGATGTCACATGGGGTGTGTGACATCATTCGGTGCGTGTGACGTCACATGGGGGGGTGTGTCGTCACCTGGTGTCATGGTTTTATGTTTTTTTGCTTTTGGTTCTCAGTATTCTGCATCAAAACATCATGTAGTGTACTGGGAGTTTAAGTGTTAATGCTCCAATTCCAGGCACCTATCCCTATACGTTACAGAAGTCATGGGATCTGGCCCTTCCGGGTGGGGCGGTCTCTTACTGCCTGGCAGTGGGTGCTGGAAGGTGCTTTCCTGGCCGTTCCAAGCTTTTCAGGTTTGAATCGGTGTCGGGAACTCTCTCTCTCTCCTGTTTTATTTGTATTTATTAGTTCTCTAATTTCAACTTAGATTGTATTATATTGTTGTTAT
>NW_011180025.1:0-422 GCF_000146605.3 Meleagris gallopavo
GGCGGGGCTGGTGGGGCCGGGCCCGGAGCCGTGGCGGAGAGGGGGATTCTCCACTGCGATTCAGCGCCGTTTGGTCCAGCTGCGAGGGTAGGGTTGTGCCCTCCGAGTTGTGCGTGGAAGGGTTGAGGGCGGTGGACCCCTCGCTTTCCCTTTCGTTTGCGGCTGGAGAAAGGCCAATGAAGAAGGTGGGAAGTAAAATACTTAGACAACGCGTCGCCATCCAGAGAATGCTGACAGGCCTAGTGGACGATGTGTACGCTGTCTGAGTCTCAGTTGGAGCTAGGGGTGAAGCTGAAACACCGTAGAAATACTTACCTTCCTATTTTAGAGCAGAGCAGAACTGTAAAAATTATCAAAAATAGTTTTCAAAGAAAAACGGGGAACCCTTTGAAAAGGGCTTTTATTCTCCCAGGAGAATAAAA
>NW_011180026.1:0-433 GCF_000146605.3 Meleagris gallopavo
GGCTTTAAGCTCCTGGACCGGTTGCAGCCTTTTGGCCTCTGGCCCAAAGTCACCAGGGCTGGTGCCAAATTTTAAGAAAACAACAGGAGGGCCACCCAATGGCATTATCTCAAGTAACAGAACAGGGAAATTAAGGTGACTCCTGTGTAACCAGCCTGGGTCATCCTCTCGTTCAGGCACCTCATGATCACACCCAGGAGATGTTGCCCTCAGATTGGAGGCTGGAAGGATTTGGGCTTCCAAGCAAGCAGCAAGCATTTGGATGAGTCAGCCCTCTGGTTTTTGTGAAGTTTCTGTGAGACAAGCCCACCTTGGAAAGCCTCCTTGGCAAAGGCAGAACAGCTGTGTTGTTGGGCTGCAGCACTCCACGGGCAGGCACTGCTCAAACACGGGGCCTGCATGTCCTCCTGGGCATCCACCCGTGAGACCGGGG
>NW_011180027.1:0-500 GCF_000146605.3 Meleagris gallopavo
ACACATTCCAGTGCGTCACCACCCTGGGCGTGAAAAGCTGCCTCCTAAGAACCAACCTAAACCTCCCCTGTCTCACTTCAAAACCATTTCCCCTTGTCCTATCGCTATCCACCCTCCTAAACAGCCGTTGCCCCCTCCTGCTTATGCGCTCCCTTTGAGTCTTGGAAGGCTGTCATGAGCTATCTCCAGAGCTTTCTCTTCTCCCACACAAACAATCCCAGTTCCCTGAACATTTCTTTCTAAGAGAGGTGCTCCAGCCCTCTGATCATCTTCGTGGCCCTTCTCTGGACCTGCTCCAAAAGCTCCACATCATTCCTGTGCTGGAGCCCCAGGCCTGGACGCAGTGCTGCACATGGGGCCGCACCAGAGCCGAGTCGGAGGGGACAATCACCTCCCTCTCCCTGCTGGTCGCTCCTCTTTGAATGCAGCCCAGGATACAGTTGGCCTTCTGGGCTGCAAGTGCACACTACTGGCTTATGTCCAGCTCTTTGTCCACCAGG
>NW_011180028.1:0-520 GCF_000146605.3 Meleagris gallopavo
GAAATGAAATTAAAGATATGAAAACATTTGTCGATGGTAGCAGTTTTGTGTGATATGACTTAAGAAGGCCGGGTATGCTGTAGCAACTAGAGATGAAATAACAGGCTGGTTCTCTGGCACTACCACCTTAGCAGAGAAAGCAGAACTCGCAGCCTTGTTAAGAGCACTGGAGTTAGTGAAAGGGAATAAGTGCCAATATTTGGACAGACTTAAAATTTGCATTTGGGTTGTGCATATGCTATCTGAAAGAACAGAAGCTATTAATCTCCCAACGAATACTAGTAAAATATGGAGAAACAATAATAAAACAGTTAGACAAAAGGAAATAGCTATAAAACACTCCAAAGCCCACCAGTCAAACATCAGTGATATAAATATGGGCAACAGTCGTTCAGATACAGCTGCCAAAAATGCAGCAGAAGGAGCTTTCCTCCAACTCATACCCCCGTGATATCAAGGGCTGATGAATGAACATCCAAAGTACCAGACAGAAGATGAAAAACTAGCTTTCTTGCTAAAG
>NW_011180029.1:0-397 GCF_000146605.3 Meleagris gallopavo
CTCGCATGACTGGAATGTTGTCATGGAGGGCTATGTGCTTTTTAGGAAAGATCGGCTGGCTAGGAGGGGTGGTGGAGTTGCTCTTTATGTGAGAGAGCAGCTAGAATGTATTGAACTTCACTTGGGGGAGAGTGATGTAGCAGTGGAGAGCTTATGGGTAAGAATCAAGGGGCAGGTTGGTAAGGGTGACACTGTTGTGGGTGTGTACTACAGGCCCCCTGATCAGGATGAGGAGGTTGATGAGGGTCGTTTCCCATAAAGCAACTGGATGTAGCGTCACGTTCCCAGGCACTGGTGCTTATGGGGGACTTCAATTATCCAGATATTTGTCTGGACGACCAACATGGCCAGGCACGCACGGTCCAGACGGTTCTTGCAGTGCGTTGAAGACAACTTT
>NW_011180030.1:0-500 GCF_000146605.3 Meleagris gallopavo
AAAGCAGGTAAGTAATCCTCACAGCTTTCCTTCTTCACATAAAGAAGTATTGTAGTTGCTACAGATACATTATAAGGCATTATTGGAAAATTACAGGCTTACATTAAAACAATTGATTTGAAAAAACAAATACAAAAACCCTACTTAGAGAATAGCAACAAGCAAACAACATTCACATTGGGAAGTATAATCACCTAAACTAGACAACAGATTTGGGACCACAACAGGGGACGTCAGGTCTGGTTTATGTGCTTGGTTATGATTTATTTAGATGTGGCACTATTTACCAGGCATTTCTGAACTGTCGTTAAGCCTCACCAGATGATAAGTGCCAAACATACTTAATTCAGTTTCCGTATTTGCAAAAAGGAAGAGAACATACCCACAAGGCTGAAAGATTCAGTAAGATGCTTTCAAGGGTAGAGTTTTCCCTACTTACTTCATTATGAAGGAATATTAAATAAGACCATAAAGCCCAAATTCTTTCAGCATGTCCCAGT
>NW_011180031.1:0-451 GCF_000146605.3 Meleagris gallopavo
CTTTATAACCATATTCTTTATTCGGGCAGCAATATCTTTCCACAGGTCAGCAGCCCAAATAGGTTTACCCTTTCTTTGCCAGTTGTTTTGCTCCCACTGCTGTAACCACCCCCATAGAGCATTTGCCACCATCCACGAGTCAGTGTAAACATAAAGCATTGGCCACCTCTCCCGTTCAGCAACATCCAAGGCCAGTTGGACAGCCTTTACCTCTGCAAATTGGCTCGATTCTCCTTCTCCTTCAGTGGCCTCTGCAACTTGTCGTGTGGGGCTCCACACAGCGGCTTTCCATCTACGGTGTTTCCCCCCAATATAACACGATCCATCTGTGAATAGGGCATATGTCTTCTCATTTTCGGGTAGTTCATTATATGGTGGGGCCTCTTTAGCACGTGATATCTCTTCTGCTGGCGGTGTTCCAAACTTTTTGCCTTCAGGCCAGTCCATGATC
>NW_011180032.1:0-409 GCF_000146605.3 Meleagris gallopavo
CAGGGCCCTTGAGGAGAGCAGGACGCCCGTCCGAGGGCAAGCTGTGGCCGCGGACATCGCGCTGGGCTCCGTCAGCTGCAGCCAGGCGCCTGCGGAGAGAGGAACGTGCTGAGGGCACAGCAGAGCCCCTGCTCTCCTTCCTCAATGGCAAAGAGCCGCCTCAGCTCTCAGCCCGTCTCGGGCCCAGCGCCGAGAACGGGCTGCAGGAATGGCCGTGCCAATTCACACATCTGACAGCGTCGATGTCAGACCACGGTAGCCCACAGCTAACCGGCCTCTCCACGCTGCTGGAGCGGCAAGTGCCTCCGGGCTCACAGCAGCCCCACAGGAAAGGCTTGGGCAGGATGGGGGTGGGGGTGAACAACCACTCACCGGTTTCTCTGCCTCCATCGCCGGAGAAGCAGACAGC
>NW_011180033.1:0-321 GCF_000146605.3 Meleagris gallopavo
TCCAGCCAGGGACTTGGAGACAGAGCGGGGGCACACTGCAGGGGAAGGTCTTCCCCCTGAGCTGGGACCTGCTGCTGTAGGAAGCCCTCCAGCCTGGAGACGAGCTCTCTCAGAAAGGACTTTCTGCACCGCTTTCGCGTAGATCTGTGCATTGGGCTCAGCACCTCTCTCTGGCAAGAAAGGAGAAGCAAGAAGATATAACAAGAGTGCAATACTACTTCCAGTCTGCAAAATGGGCCACAACGCTAGCGCATCTCATCTGGATGTTCACGGTCACGGATCTGAGGATCGTGGGTGAACTGTGGGTTTGTATTTCAAATC
>NW_011180034.1:0-502 GCF_000146605.3 Meleagris gallopavo
CCGGATGAGGTTCAACAAAAGCAAGTGTAGGGTCTTACACCTAGGGAGGAATAATTGCATGCACCAATACAGGCTGGGGGATGAGCTGCTGGAGAGGAGCTCTGCAGAGAGGGACCTGGGCGTCCTGGTGGACGACAGGTTGGCCATGAGCCAGCAGTGTGCCCTCGTGGCCAAGAAGGCCAATGGCATTCTGGGGTGCATTAAGAAGAGCGTGTCCAGCAGGTCGAGGGAGGTGATCCTCCCCCTCTACTCTGCCCTGGTAAGGCCTCATCTGGAGTACTGTGTCCAGTTCTGGGCTCCCCAGTACAAAAAAGACAGGGATCTCTTGGAAAGAGTCCAGCGGCGGGCCACAAAGATGGTGAAGGGCCTGGAGCACCTCCCCTGTGAAGAAAGGCTAAGTGAACTGGGTCTGTTTAGCCTTGAGAAGAGACGACTGAGAGGGGACCTGATCCAGGTTTATAAATAGTTTATAAATCCTGAGGTGTGGCGGCCATAGCGGTGA
>NW_011180035.1:0-487 GCF_000146605.3 Meleagris gallopavo
GTCCAGTTTATTACGAATGCTGGTCATGTGGGGAGATGGGGAAGGGAAGACGGGCGATAGAAAAGATGGTTCAGATGTGGATCTTCAGATGTGGATCTTCAGTGATGGGTCGTCGAGGGTTGTTGTTCACTTGACGACAACACAAACTTGTTTATAAGTCCAAAGGAGGCTGAGTCAGCTCAGTCAGCGTGGGCAGGACTGGACAGGAATTCCCCCGCCTTTTGGGGGGAGCCCCCGCTTTTGATTTTTTGGTCGCAGACTCTGCATGGATCTAGTCCTCCTGTGCACCAGTGGCACAGCAGCAGAGGTGCGCTCCTGGGGCAGGCTGGTCTCGGAGCTGGAGGGAGCTTTCAGCGTGCCCTGCTGTTCTTCCTCGCCACTTGGAGGCTGCGCTGCCTGTGCTGGAGCCAGCTCTGATGCTTCTCCCTTCTTTTCTTGGGCTCCTTTTGGCAGAGACGCCCCGGATCGCTGGCAGCTGACTGAAAGG
>NW_011180036.1:0-505 GCF_000146605.3 Meleagris gallopavo
TTTCAGCTGACCTGGCATCCTGGGGCAAGCTGAAGACTAGACAGGACACCAGTACAGAAAGAGAGAACTAACAGCACAGGGGGGTGCCATAGAGAAACTGGAAAGTGACCAAAATCTCTGCTCAGATAGAAACCACTGGGCACAAAATATACAGACCCACCTGAGAGAACAGAAAATAAAGAAGCAACTTACCCTCCCCTTATCCAGCTCCGCTCTCACATTTAGAAGTGAAACTACAAGTTCAAATGCCATGAAAAAACAAGGGATGAGATGCAGCAAGCACAGGGAGCAGGCAGGTAGGCACAGCAAAGCAGCAAACAAAGACCAATCTCTGAGAGGGGGGCTGCTTACAGAAATAAACCCGGGGCCTGCCTACAGAAAGCCCACACCTTTCACTCCCAGTAAAGCTCCACCATTTTGACAGCCAAGCCAATAACTACCACTTCACTTCTCATGACTCTTCCCTGAGCTCCAGAACAAATAGTTACTCGAGGTCGCCTATTGC
>NW_011180037.1:0-373 GCF_000146605.3 Meleagris gallopavo
TTGAAATCCTCACAAACAGAGGGGAATACGCTCAGGAAAGGAAAAGCAGTTCCAAGAATAGAAACAAAAGGGAAAATAAAACAACCCTGGAAAAAACCCAATGCATTGCAATGCAGAAGGAGCAGGAACCCAAGGCAGAAACCACGGAGAAAAACGAACATGGAAAACAAACCGAGGAAACAAACATCAACCCATGCAGCTACAGCCTCTGCAGCAACATGAAAAAGCAAAGAACACACCGTCATGGCAAAGCACAGATGACCACCGAGTGTGCAGGAGGCCAAAAATCTTGGCATCCGTGCCCGGGAGGAGGAAAGGGTAGCTACTGGGCATGCTGCTGCCTCCACCACACATGCACCTGCAGGGTCGCCAG
>NW_011180038.1:0-495 GCF_000146605.3 Meleagris gallopavo
TTAGGTGCTTTCCAATCCTATTTTGCCTGCAAGAAATTCAAAAGATCATGACCTCTCTCACTGTTTCAGAAAGGAAATTTATTCTCGCAAGCAAATTTCTATTCCTTCCGCTTGAGAAGACAATTCCTGTTGCCAAATCCCATTTTGTTAGCATGCATGCTCAATTTTCAGACTAACTGTCACCCTTTCAGATGGTAAGCTATTCCTCAAGTTCTTCAGTTACCTTTATCAGTGGTACCTTCAGGATAGCTCTGGCTCTCAGGTGCGTTTTTCAAGGATGCCAGCTGCACTTCTCAAGGTTGCCCTGATTCCCAGCATAGGTTCCCAGGCCAAGATCCAAAGGTTAGCAGTCTCCAGCCTCAGCCACTACCTCTGTTACTGCGCAACAGCCATTTGATGTCAGAACTTTCCCATCCTTGCCAGATATTCCACAACAAGCCCCACCAGAGGGCAGAAGGCAGGTGCGTTGGTGGTGTGGTGGTGAGCATAGCTGCC
>NW_011180039.1:0-418 GCF_000146605.3 Meleagris gallopavo
ATTAAAGTGTAGACTGTCCTGCTCTGATAAGTGACTTATTTATCCTATGGAATATGAAATATTGTGGTTCTTCTTAGCCTCATAATTTTTATTCATCAATTTGATGCTCTCTTGTCACATGTATGGTGGTATGTTGGAATCTTCAGGAATAAAATGCCCGGGGAATTCAATACACAAATTTTGCAGTGATTGTAGGGGGGGAAAAAAAAAAGGACTGATCACTGAAGTCAGATTATGTGGTTTTGTGTAGAGATTGTTGTCCCCTCTCTACCTCCCATCCACCATCAGCTGTCTGCGTTGCTTACTGTTTATCCTGGACTTCACTTAGTAGGTGGGACTGGGTGGAAGGAGAAGGAATCGGGGACTTATAGGCCACATTTCATCTCATTTCTACAGCTGGCATCTAAAATAAGTTGAG
>NW_011180040.1:0-455 GCF_000146605.3 Meleagris gallopavo
TGGACTGTGTGGATTAGATGGCCTGGCACATCAGAATCACGAAATATAAGGCCCTGGTGGATACTGGTGCACAGTGCACTCTGATGCCCTCGAGTCACCAAGGGCAAATCAAGGTTATAGTCATGGGGTGACTGGAGGTTCCCAAGAGCTGACTATGTTGGAGGCCGAAATCAGCCTCACTGGTAAAGACTGGCAAAAACACCCTATTGTGACTGGCCCAGGGGCTCCATGCATACTTGGTATTGATTACCTCAGAAGGGGATATTTTAAGGATCCCAAAGGGTATCGATGGGCCTTTGGAATAGCTGCTGTAGACACAGAAGGTGTTAAGCAGTTGTCTATTTTGCCTGGCCTGTCAGAGATCCATCTGCCGTGGGGTTGCTACGAGTGAAAGAGCAACAAGTACCGATTGCTACAAAAACGGTGCACAGACGGCAGTACCGCACCAACAGGGA
>NW_011180041.1:0-506 GCF_000146605.3 Meleagris gallopavo
GGTGGTGTGGGGAAGATGTAACTGAGAGCAGTGGGCAAAGAGCTTATGGGACTCTTTGATAGAGCCAATGGCTGTGAAACCTTGGGAGTGTGGAGTGTAAGACAGAGAGCAAACGGTATCTGTAGTTGCGTGTAATTAAGGTTTATTCTTTGATAATGGGGGATGACCCCCCACCCTGCATGTAAATAATAAAGGGCAGAGGAGTGGCTGTGGGGCTCCCTGTGTCACATGGGGGGTAAACTTTGGGGACAGAGGTCACTGCAGCATCCTGGCCCCACAGCCCCTATGGCCCCCATAAGGACTATAGCCCCATCTCATAGCCACCCATATCCATCTGCCATAACTTTATCCCATCCCGTATCCATCATATCCTCCCCACAGCCATCTCAGATCCATCCCACATCCTCTTCCCATCACCTCCCCCATATCCGCATCCATCCCATGTCCATTCCATATACTTATCCCATCCCGTTATCATCCCAGTCCCATCCCATATCCGTATTTCA
>NW_011180042.1:0-538 GCF_000146605.3 Meleagris gallopavo
TTAATAAAAGAAGAATTCATTCTTTTTCCAAATTTTCCTTTGGAAAAAATATATTAATAATAAAAGCCATTTGTTTTGGCAAGGTTATTCGTTTTCTAGGGTGGGTTAATCTTTACCTTCTTTGAACCCTCCCCATGGAAACCCATCACCATTTGCACATTGCTCCAACATCCCATTCCAGGGCAGGCAATTGAGTGTGGGATGTGGGACCCCCATTCCCACTGGTGGGTTTTCCACTGCCACGAGACTTTCTGGCAACATCAGTCAGCATCACGGCATTCCAGGTATCCTTATCCCATATCCCATCTGACGTACATTAGGTAACAGCCTATTTGAGCATGACCGATGGGAGAACTAATTAGATAATGGCCAATGCATATGCAAAGAGCTACGCTGACATTACAGCAAGGGAGATGCTAATTGCAGGTGATTAATCCAACAGTAAGTGCCAGAAAAAAAAAAAAAAAACGAAAAAACCAAATGCAAGAAGTAGGCACTCAGTGCTCAGCTATTAATTCCCATGGCATGTCTCACTGCC
>NW_011180043.1:0-482 GCF_000146605.3 Meleagris gallopavo
TCCAGTACTTGAAGGGAGCGTATAAAGAGGAGGGGGAATGGCTGTTTCTGAGGGTGGGCAGCGGTAGGACAAAGGGGGATAGTCTTAAACCGAGACAGGGGAGGTTTAGTTAGGTATTAAAAGGAAGATTTTCACACGGAGGGTGGTGATGCACTGGAAAAGGTTGTCCAAGGAGGTTGTGGATGCCCCATCCCTGGAGGCAGTCAAGGCCAGTCTGGATGTGGCTCTGGGCAGCCTGGTCTGGTGATTGGTGACCCTGCACATAGCTGGGGGGTTGAAACTAGATGATCATTGTGATTCTTTTCAACCCAGGCCATTCTATGATTCTATGACTGTATGAATATCTCAAGTTGGAAGGACCCACAAGGATTATCAAGTCCAACCCCTCGCTCCACAGAGGACCACCCAAATGCAGACAGTCCTCCATCTGCAGCAGCTCGGGGCCGTGCCCACTGCTCTGGGAGCGTTTCCATACACACCTC
>NW_011180044.1:0-612 GCF_000146605.3 Meleagris gallopavo
CTCCTCCTCCTCCTCCTCCTTTTTCCCATCCTGGTTCTTCCTCCTTTGTTTCCCATTTCATTTCTCCTTCTTCTTCTTCTTCTTCTTCTTCTTTCTCTGATTCTCCTTTCTCAGTTCCATTCCAGGACTTTTCCTCTTCATTCCTTTTCCCTTTCTTCCTTCTTTTCCTTCCTCCTTCCTTCCTTTCCTGCTTTCTTTCCCTCTTCTTCTCATCTCTTTCCCATCCCATTCCTTCTTTCCTTTTGACTTTTCTCTCTCCATTTCTGCTCTCCTCACCTTTCCTCCCGTCCCTCTCCCCGTTTCCAGACATGAGGATCTCTTCCCTCCTTCCAGATGCGCCGAGTCCAGCGCCAGATGCTGTTGTCCTTCTGGGCCCCCCTGAGTTGCTGCGTTGGCTGTGCCCTGATCCCTGGAGCGGGGTAAGTGACATTGGTGTCCCTACCGGAAGGCGGTCTCTGCTTTCGTTGTCCTGTGCCCAAACGCTTGCAGCGTGGAACTGCGGCCCTCGCGAGCGGTGCCAGGACTTCAGCCAGGCTCTTGGTGGAAGCAGCAGGAAACCGCAGCTGTAGGTGGATGCCAATATCCAACGCTGGTCTCTGTGCCGAGGTACGT
>NW_011180045.1:0-542 GCF_000146605.3 Meleagris gallopavo
GGAAAAAGTGTCTGACCACTTGGGAAGAATATAGGAATGTAGTCAGGGCCTGCAGGGATGCAACAAGGAAGGCTAAAGCCCGTCTGGAATTGAATCTGGCTAAAGTGATAAAGGATAATAAAAAAAGCTTCTTCAAGTATGTTAACAGCAAAAGGAAAAGTAGAGAGAATGTGGGCCCTTTACTAAGTGAAGGGGGGGTTCTGGTAATGGGGGATGCTGAGAAGGCAGAGATACTGAATGCCTTCTTTACTTCCATCTTCAGTGAAAAGGCTCTCCCTCAGGTTTCCCACAGCCTGGAGGATAGTGAGAGGGTCTGGGGAATGGGAGACTTCCCTTTAGTCAGGAAAGAGGACGTGCGTGAGCACCTAGGCAGTACTAAGGTCCACAAGTCCATGGGACCTGATGGGGTGCATCCACGTGTGCTGAGGGAGCTGGCGGAGGTCATTGCCGTACCGCTCTCCATCATTTTTGAGAGGTCTTGGATAACAGGGGAGGTCCCTGAAGACTGGAGGATAGGCCAATGTCACTCCGGTCTTCAAAAA
>NW_011180046.1:0-438 GCF_000146605.3 Meleagris gallopavo
CCCCCTGGGGAAACGTAGCTGCTCTTCTCCTCTGGACAGGCACCCGGAACTTGAGCATCAGCAGTCAAACCCCCAGTGCATTGCATGATGTTATGATGTGGAATACCGATAATGAAAAATCATGAAACCATGACATGGGGTCAATATGGGGTCACTATGAGGTCAATATGGGGTCAATATGGGGTCCATATGGGGCAACACGGGGCGATATGGGGTTGCTATAGGGTGACATGGGGCGATATGGGGTTGATATGGGGCGCTATGGGGTCAGTACGGGGCGCTATGGGGTGGATGTGGGTCTCTGTGAGGTCTCTCTGGATCCCCATGCTGTTCCCAGATCTCCCAGCAGGGGGCGCTCTTGGGCCGTTTGGGGGCAGCGCTGCTGACGTCATCACGGGACGGAAGCGTCCGTGTGTGGCACCCGAGGGGCGGGGCTCC
>NW_011180047.1:0-498 GCF_000146605.3 Meleagris gallopavo
AAGTCCCTGGTGAGGAGAAAAAGGTGAC
The DNA here is from genome assembly GCF_000146605.3 of Meleagris gallopavo. Classification (NCBI taxonomy): domain Eukaryota; kingdom Metazoa; phylum Chordata; class Aves; order Galliformes; family Phasianidae; genus Meleagris; species Meleagris gallopavo. The sequence goes on from NW_011180047.1 coordinate 29, forward strand.
AGCACACCTCTCAGGAAGGATAGAAAGTGTGACGCGGGGAACTACCAGCATGTCAGTCTCACCTCTGTGCTGGTCACGGATCATGGAGCAGATCATCCTGGAAGTGACTCTCAAGCACACATTCCAGTGTGTCACCACCCTGTGCGTGAAAAGCTGCCTCCTAATAACCAACCTAAACCGCCCCTGTCTCACTTTAAAACCATTTCCCCTTGTCCTATCACTATCCACCCTCCTAAACAGCCGTTGCCCCCTCCTGCTTATGCGCTCCCTTCGAGTCTTGGAAGGCTGTCATGAGCTATCTCCAGAGCTTTCTCTTCTCCCACACAAACAATCCCAGTTCCGTCAACATTTCTTTCTAAGAGAGGTGCTCCAGCCCTCTGATCATCTTCGCGGCCCTTCTCTGGACCTGCTCCAAAAGCTCCACATCATTCCCGTGCTGGAGCCCCAGGCCTGGACGCAGTGCTGCACAT
>NW_011180048.1:0-602 GCF_000146605.3 Meleagris gallopavo
CCTATGCTGCAGCTTATGTCCGTTTCCCCTCGTCCTGTCTCCACGTACCACTGAAAAGAGACTGGCCTCACCACTATGGCCGCCACACCTCAGATATTTATAAACCTGGATCAGGTCCCCTCTCAGTCATCTTTTCTCAAGGCTAAACAGACCCAGTTCACTCAGCCTTTCTTCACAGGGGAGATGCTCCAGGCCCTTCACCATCTTTATGGCCCTCTGCTGGACTCTTTCCAAGAGATCCCGTCTTTTTTTGTACTGGGGAGCCCAGAACTGGACACAGTACTCCAGATGAGGCCTTACCAGGGCAGAGTAGAGGGGAAGGATCACCTCCCTTGACCTGCTGGACACGCTCTTCTTAATGCACCCCAGAATGCCATTGGCCTTTTTGGCCACGAGGGCACACTGCTGGCTCATGGTCAACCTGTTGTCCACCAGGATGCCCAGGTCCCTCTCTGCAGAGCTCCTCTCCAGCAGCTCATCCCCCAGCCTGTATTGGTGCATGCAATTATTCCTCCCTAGGTGTAAGACCCTACACCTTGTTTTTGTTGAACCTCATCCTGTTTCTTACTTGCCCAGCTCTCCAGCCTGTCCAGGTCTCGCTG
>NW_011180049.1:0-390 GCF_000146605.3 Meleagris gallopavo
GTTCTCAGTATTCCGCATCAAAACATCATGTAGTGTACTGGGAGTTAAAGTGTTAATGCTCCAATTCCAGGCACCTATCCCTATACATTACAGAAGTCATGGGATCTGGCCCTTCCGGGTGGGGCGGTCTCTTACTGCCTGGCAGTGGGTGCTGGAGGGTGCTTTCCTGGCCATTCCAAGCTTTTCAGGTTTGAATCGGTCTTGGGAACTCTCTCTCTCTCCTATTTTATTTGATTTATTAGTCTCAATTTCAATCAGATTGTATTATATTGTGTTATCTTGCATTCCGATATCATAATTAGTAAAATAAGTTTTCCTCCATAGATTGTTGCCGCTTGTTTTTTTTGTTTTCCTCCCTTCCTTCCCTATTTTGTGGGCTTGGGGGAGGGG
>NW_011180050.1:0-420 GCF_000146605.3 Meleagris gallopavo
CTGGATTATTTGCTCTCCTTTCTCAAAACTTCCTTTGCTGTGTTGCCCCACACGATGATGTCATCAATATACTGTAAGTGCTCAGGAGCACCTCCCTGTTCCAGTGCAGCTTGGATCAACCCATGGCAAATGGTTGGGCTATGTTTCCACCCCTGGGCAAACGATTCCAGGTATACTGAATGCCCCTCCAGGTGAAAGCAAACTGTGGCCTAGATTCTTTGGTCAAAGGAATGGAGAAAAAGGCGTTAGCAATATCAATGGTGGCGTACCATTTGGCTGCCTTTGACTCCAATTCATATTGGAGTTCTAACATATCTGGCAAAGCAGCACTCAATGGGGGTGTGACTTCATTCAGGCCACGGTAGTCCACCGTCAGCCTCCATTCTCCACTGGCTTTACGCACTGGCCATATGGGGCTGT
>NW_011180051.1:0-504 GCF_000146605.3 Meleagris gallopavo
GACCTCATTCCTCTTGTTTTTCCAAATTGGAAGTTTTCCATAGCTCATTTGCAACAATGAGCAACTCTTTATCACTTAGATGATAGGAAGAGTTCTTGTGGAGTGATGTACTGGAAAGGGCACCCACACTGACCTAAATAACAGATATACTGGGCTCCTTGAGTAGGTAAGGATGTTATGCAAATGTGTTTGCTTAGCATCAGACAGTTAAGGCAAGTATGTTTCGTTTAGCAAAAGCTAGTTTTATGAAAGCAAGTATTGTTCAATTAAGGATATCACCGACACCAAGCTCAAACTTTAACTTAGCTCCCTAAGCTGAGTAACTGACATAAGTGATGTTCAGCAGAACCAATCAAGGCAAGGCTGAGGTGCCCGTGCAGATAGCTTCTCTCCTTATTTCTAAATGCGATAGTTAAGCTCTGGCACTTTCTTAATGTCTTTTCATGCAGATTTCTGCTGTACACCTGAATCCAGGCAGAGAACACTCCAGTGATTTGAAGAATT
>NW_011180052.1:0-411 GCF_000146605.3 Meleagris gallopavo
AGGAGCTCTGCAGAGAGGGACCTGGGCGTCCTGGTGGACGACAGGTTGGCCATGAGCCAGCAGTGTGCCCTGGTGGCCAAAAAGGCCAATGGCATTCTGGGGTGCATTAAAAAAGAGCGTGTCCAGCAGGTCGAGGGAGGTGATCCTCCCCCTCTACTCTGCCCTGGTAAGGCCTATCTGGAGTACTGTGTCCAGTTCTGGGCTCCCCAGTACAAAAAAGACAGGGATCTCCTTGGAAAGAGTCCAGAGGAGGGCCACAAAGATGGTGAAGGGCCTGGAGCATCTCCCCTGTGAAGAAAGGCTGAGTGAACTGGGTCTGTTCAGCCTTGAGAAAAAGACGACTGGAGAGGGGGGACCTGGATCCAGGTTTATAAAATATCTGAGGTGTGGCGGGCCATAGTGGTGAGGCCA
>NW_011180053.1:0-530 GCF_000146605.3 Meleagris gallopavo
AGCGCAGACACACGCAGCGCGACTCCCAGCCCCCTTCCCACGCCTACCGGCCTCCGCCGCATACCGCAACGGCTGCCGGGACCGCAGCGCCGGGCCGAAATCGAGCGGGGCAGCCGGCAGCTGCACGGAGCGCGGCCCGGCCGGCACCTCGCGTTTCAACTTCGCGGCGGAACGCTCGCTTCCGGTCAGGGGACACGATGGACCAATCACCGCCGCGCCGAAACCGAAACTGCTCTTGTCGCCCACTGCGTGACGGGAGGAAGGTAGAAACGGGACCCGGTGACACACCGCCGCCATGTTGGGTGCGTCTCCGGCTCCGCTCCGGCGCCGAAGGGAGGCGCAATGCGGTGGTGAAACTGAATTTATGCAGCCCAACGAGGCCTGGATTGGCGCCTAACGCATCTTAACGATGAGTCTGTCAGAGCCGTTTTATCACTCCCCCCCAAACGCACTTCGAGTGCTTTAGGAGCAGCAGTGGCATTTTGAATAAACTCAGCCTATTTAGCAAAGCTGCAACAGCTGCGTGACAG
>NW_011180054.1:0-580 GCF_000146605.3 Meleagris gallopavo
GCAAGTGAGAAACACGAGAGCGCTGCTGACGGCTGAAAGCGGCACTCGGGGAGAAGCGCGATTTCTCGACCAGCGTCGGCAAACTCTCCGGAGCGGTTCAGCGCGAGTGCCGCTTTCTACGCATGAGAGCGAAGCAGTGCAATTCCGATGCCGAGAACGTGCGAATTCAGCCTCCTGCACTACCTCCGTAGGGAGGTTTTTTCTCCGCAGGCCAGAAAGGATCGCTCCCCACTTTCTGTCACGCTCTCTCTCCCTGGGAGCGAAACAAATGTCGCTCCCCGAACTTCCAACAGCCTTATTAGAGAGGGTTTTGCTCTCCACTCTTTTCCTCCGAGCATGCACAAGCGTAGCCATGGAGAACAACACCAAAAAAGAATTGCCGCTCGAAATGAAGGCAGAGACGTCGTATTCACAGCTAGGCCTAATGCATTCTGCATGGACCCGAGGCGAAGTGCAAACCGCTCCTCTCCGACGTGCGGACACGAGACCGCTCGCGCGTCGGAGAAAAGCAGCAGGCACAAGTCGCCCGTTCTCGGCAAGTGAGAAACACGAGAGCGCTGCTGACGGCTGAAAGCGGCAC
>NW_011180055.1:0-481 GCF_000146605.3 Meleagris gallopavo
GTCATCTTCAGACACTTGATGAGGATACCCGGAGTTATAAATAGACGGAAAGAGCGCATAAATCTAGGAAAGCAAGAAAAACAAAAGAAAAATATCAGCACAAATAATACTTGGCATTCACTTTGTCTAGTATATCCAAGGCCAGTTTGCGTCCTGGCTATCATGCTTCAATGTATGTCAGAAAAAACTGGCTCAAAGATATCCTTCTCTGGTTCTTCTCCAATAAAGCCAGCACAGTCTGCTAAAATGAATATGACACAGAGCAAACAAAGCTGGGTCTAGATTTACAACTGGTGCACTGAGTGGCATTCAATCTCTTTAATTGGTGCCTCCTAATCCTTAACTGTGCCACACTAAGAAAACCTTATCCTTCTAGTTGGTGCTTTGAGTTCCCTGAGAGACAATCTCTGAAAAGATCACAGAATCAACAGAATCACAGAATTGTAGGGGTTGGAAGGGACCTCTAGAGATCATTGAGACC
>NW_011180056.1:0-489 GCF_000146605.3 Meleagris gallopavo
GCACCAACATGGGGTGCATGATGTTCATTACCTGCTGGACACATCTCACACCACTGACTGGAGGAGCCCAGGCAATCCTTCAACTCCATCAGGCTGCAAAATGAAATCAGAAGAGACGCAGAACATAATTTAAAACACAACAAGGATGCACACAATGCCCTTAAAAAACACCGCAAGGATGCAATTAGCACATAGCCCTATTAATGACAGCCATCCAGCTTGAGATCCTCCAGAAAAGCAGAGCTCACAGCTCTGAAATCAAGCAGGAATCACTCACCCCATTCTAAGGGCTCACCCCACACCCCAAAGGAAGCAGTCTCCAGATTCACATGCTGCTCTTACACCTAGCAGCCCTTCAGTGCACTTGCGATCCCCCAAAAAGACAAGATCACAGCCCTGAAAGAAAAAAGAAACCACATACCCCATTCCAAGGACCAATACTCCCCCACACTCTCAAGTGAAGGAAGCAGCTTCCAGGTCCAAATACCT
>NW_011180057.1:0-525 GCF_000146605.3 Meleagris gallopavo
AGCTTTCTTTGTGAAAGGCAACTTACCTTATGCTACATACAGAAATACTGGAAATTCCCACTGCAAAAAAAACCTACACACAATTCCCCCTCTTTCTTTTATCCTCTTGAATTTTTGAACCAGACCATGAAATATTTATAATATTAGAAGACTACTCTACTATCATAACTTGATGATAGATAATTTATCAAAACTCATCTTGCTATTCACAGAATCACAGAATTGTAGGGGTTGGAAGGGACCTCTAGAGATCATCGAGACCAACCCCCCTGCCAAAGCAGGTTCCCTACACCAGGTCGCACAGGTAGGTGTCCAGGCGAGACTTGAATATCTCCAGAGAAGGAGACTCCACAACCTCCCTGGGCAGCCTGTTCCAGTGCTCCGTCACCCTCACCGTGAAGAGGTTCTTACGCACATTCATGCGAAACTTCCTGTGCTGCAGCTTATGTCCATTTCCCCTCGTCCTGTCTCCACGTACCACCTGAAAGAGACTGGCCTCACCGCTATGGCCGCCACACCTCAGAT
>NW_011180058.1:0-525 GCF_000146605.3 Meleagris gallopavo
GTCGCCACAGGACTTGTGTCTCAAGACCTAATATGGTATTTCGGGCGGTAGCGTGGGGTACTGCATAGGTTTCAAGCCACCCAGTTGTTGCCTCCACCATGGTGAGCACATAACGCTTACCATTACGAGATCGTGGCAAGGTGATAGAATCAACCTGCCATGCCTCCCCATATTTGTACTTTTGCCATCGCCCTTCCTCCCAGAGAGGTTTCATTCTCTTGGCTTGTTTAATTGTGGCACACGTGTCACAGTCGTGAATGATTTGCGCAATAGCATCCATAGTTAAATCCACCCCTCGGTCTCTAGCCCACTTATATGTCGCATCTCTCCCTTGATGGCCTGAGGTCTCATGGGCCCATCGGGCTAGAAGTAATTCACCCTTGTTCTGCCAGTCCAGATCTATTTGGGCCACCTCAATTCTGGCAGCTCTGTCTACCTGATGGTTATTTTGCTGCTCTTCAGTAGCCCTATTCTTGGGCACATGGGCATCTACGTGACGCACCTTTATAACCATATTCTTTATTC
>NW_011180059.1:0-404 GCF_000146605.3 Meleagris gallopavo
AGTGGATTTACCATATTCCCTACCATGCACCGGCCTCAGGTAAGATTGAACGATACAATGGGTTGTTAAAAACTATGCTGAAAGCAATGGGAGGCGGTACATTTAAGCACTGGGAGAAGCATTTGGCAGAAGCCACCTGGTTAGTCAATACCAGAGGATCTATCAATCGTGGTGGTCCAACCCAGTCCAGCTCCCTACATACCGTAGAGGGAGATAAAGTCCCTGTTGTACATGTAAAGAATATGTTGGGAAAGGCAGTTTGGGTTATTCCAGCCTCTGAGAAGGTACAAACCTCTTCGTGGAACTGTTTTTGCCCAGGGACCTGGGTCCACTTGGTGGGTGATGCAAGAAAACGGGGATGTTCAATGTGTACCGCAAGGGAACTTGATGTTGAGGGAGTGCAG
>NW_011180060.1:0-485 GCF_000146605.3 Meleagris gallopavo
AGCGACAGCTGTATTGTTCTCAGGGAGAGCGTGAAAAAAGTGGGGAGCTATCCTTTCAGGACTTCGGAGAAAACCCCGCACTCGGAGGTAGTGCAGGAGGCTGAATTCGCACTTGTCGGCATCGGAATCGCACTCCTTCGCTCTCACGCGTAGAAAGCGGCATTCGCGCTGAACCGCTCCGGAGACTTTGCCGTACACGGCCGAGAATTCGCGCTTCTCCACGAACGCCGCTTTCAGCCGTCATCAGCGGTCTCGTGTTTCTCGCTTGCCGAGAACGGGCCACTTCAGCCGGCTGCTTTTCTCCGATGTGTGAGCGGGCTCCTGTGTGCACAGAGAAAAGGAGCGGTTTGCACTTGGCCTTGGTTACATGCAGAATGCACTACGCCTACCTCTGAATACTATGTCTCTGCCTTTATTTCGAGCCACAATTCATACTAGTGAATTTTTCACTTGCTACACATCTGCTTTCAGAGAGGAAAAAGATT
>NW_011180061.1:0-441 GCF_000146605.3 Meleagris gallopavo
CCGTGGGGCACCAGCAAGGAGCCTCTTCCTTCCCACGGTTGCCCCACGTTCCTTATCGTCTAAGGATACTGCTGGCAGGGGACTGGTTTGTGTTGGTGACGAGGGACCAGAGAGAGACACTGAGCAGCAATTCACTGCAATGCGGCGGTGACAAGGGAACTCTGTACCTGTCCTACTCGCTGATGGTCTTTGCAAGCAGGAATTTCAGTTTTCTCCCTGCGCGGGCGCAGCGTTCTCCTCTTGCCCTCCCTTGAAGAGCTCCCTTCAATTGCTGGTAGTGCACTGAAAACACGAAGCAGGCAGAGCTGGGACTCCAGCAAACATACCTGCATCTGCACTGCAGGCACAGGCTGGCAAGCCAGGCACTCGCCTCGACGCCAGCAGGCAGCTGTGCAGCAGTGCCATGCGGTTCTGTGGGGCTTTCTGGAGCTGGCAGTGCCA
>NW_011180062.1:0-558 GCF_000146605.3 Meleagris gallopavo
AGAAAACTGGGATTTGTGGCAGAATATATAATATTTTGGAGGGAGAAAATTACTATGACTTGGAGATATTGTCATATTTTGCGGAAGCAAACTGGTATATCTGGGAGAAAAAGTCATATTTCAGGGCACAAAGCTGGTATTTCTTGGAGAAAATGCCATATTTTTCGGGGACTAAACTGGTATTTCTGGCAGAAAACGTTGTGTTTGTCAGGAGAAAATGGGTATTTCTGGCACCAAATGTCATCTTTCATGGAGAAATGTGGCGTTTCTGGGAGAAAAACGTGATATTTCTGGGGAGAATACTGCAGTTTCTGGGAGGAAATGTCATATTTTGGGGGGGAAATCTCCAATTTCTAGGACAAAATGTCATATTTTTGGCGGGAAAACTGGTATTTCTGTGAGACAATGTCCTATTTCCGGGCGTAAATGGGTTTCTGGTAGAAAACGTTGAGATTTGGTGAGAAAACTGGTATATCTGGCACAAAATATCCTATTTCTGGGAGAAAGCTGATATTTCTGAGAGACATTGCGATATTTTTGGGAAGAAAACGGATATTT
>NW_011180063.1:0-430 GCF_000146605.3 Meleagris gallopavo
AAAAGCCAACAACATCTAAGGAGAGAACGTGGGAAAAGAAAGAAAGAAACGAATGGGAATAAAAGAGAAGCAGCAAATTGAAAGTAGGAAAAGCAAAGCAAAGCAAGAAAACCAAAAGCCAAGGAACAGAAAGAACAACAGGAAAACAAAACAAAAGCAGCCCAAAGAAAACAAACAAACAAACAAACATGAAATAAGCATTGGAGAGCAAAGCAAAAGGAGCAGTAAAGAAATCAAAGGAGGCCGGCATGGGGACAAGGAAGGGGACACAGAAGGAAAGGAAGAGAAAGATGTAAAAGGATTAATGCAGCAGAACACAAAGCTATGCAAGGAAAACTAATTTGAAAAAAGGAGGGATGAAAAAGAAACAGAACCAACAAAAAGGAAAAAAACAAAATAAACAAAGGAAGCAGGAAAGGAAAATAGTAAA
>NW_011180064.1:0-525 GCF_000146605.3 Meleagris gallopavo
ATAATGGGACTCATTTTAAAAATTCTCTTGTAGGTACCTGGGCTAAAGGTCATGGTATTCAGTGGATTTACCATATTCCCTACCATGCACCGGCCTCAGGTAAGATTGAACGATACAATGGGTTGTTAAAAACTATGCTGAAAGCAATGGGAGGCGGTACATTTAAGCACTGGGAGAAGCATTTGGCAGAAGCCACCTGGTTAGTCAATACCAGAGGATCTATCAATCGTGGTGGTCCAACCCAGTCCAGCTCCCTACATACCGTAGAGGGAGATAAAAGTCCCTGTTGTACATGTAAAGAATATGTTGGGAAAGGCAGTTTGGGTTATTCCAGCCTCTGAGAAGGACAAACCTCTTCTTGGAACTGTTTTTGCCCAGGGACCTGGGTCCACTTGGTGGGTGATGCAGGAAAACGGGGATGTTCAATGTGTACCGCAAGGGAACTTGATGTTGAGGGAGTGCAGTCAGTAATTCCTAGTGCGTGTGTTTATATTTGTTTGTCTATATTAAGCATGATGTAGTGAT
>NW_011180065.1:0-477 GCF_000146605.3 Meleagris gallopavo
CCCACTGGTGACCCTGGTGTTGGCTTCCTAAAATTTGGATCTAGGAGGTGACCGCTCTCTTTGCTTATGATGAAGGCACTCACGAATCGTTGGTGGGCTGGAGGCGTTTGTCGCACAGCTGGTGAGCAGAGCTGGTGCTCTGGTGAGCGTGTTGCACACGGAGACTGAGCTCTGTGCTTTTCTCGAGAGATTACCTTGTGAGAGCCCACTGGAAGCACCGCTGCGGCGTGTGTGTGAGCTGGGCACAGCTTAGGCTGAGCAGTGACCAGGTGAGCTGGGTTTGGTGCTGGGTGGTTGCTGGGAGGTGTCTCAGCAGAAAAAGCTGGGCTGGGGAGGAGTTTCCAGCTCCAGCGGTGCCCTTCTGAATGGCTGTATCCAGGGAAAAATGGGTTCTTGTTGAGATTCCATCCCATGTTTCAGTGGGATGATGAAAAAGGCATTCCTCACCTGCAAAATTGCTGCCGGGCCCCGCCTTCA
>NW_011180066.1:0-474 GCF_000146605.3 Meleagris gallopavo
TTTGCACTCCACAAGTGACAGCTTAAGGATAGTTTGGGAGACAAGTTATACATATGCAAGAAGAGGAGGGGATAATTACAATCGGTTCCAAGCAACGAGGCGTAGATTATTCTGATATTACGATTAGAATACGAGGGCATATCACAGCCGTTTCCAAGAAGTTATCATCCTATCGCCCACCCCAACTGCTGAGTTACTGAGACGTGCAGCTTGTAGTGGAATTCCTAAGTCACAGTCTGAACCAACACGTGAGCACGAGTGCCTGGTGCGAGAGAGAGACAAGGCTGCACTCCTCGGCTCGCCCCCCTCGACATCCCTCCCTGCAGCCTCTGTTTTGCCTTTGTTCGTTCTGCACCCTCTTGCCTAGTTCATAATTAAGTGAAATGCCGTTCTGAAACGATTCTAAAGAAACGTGTTCCACACCACTCGTCATCCTCAGCACCACACCTCAACGTTTCCCAAACACCTCCAGGG
>NW_011180067.1:0-466 GCF_000146605.3 Meleagris gallopavo
GTGCTAATTGCATCCATGCGGTGGGTGTTTTTAAGGGCATTGTGTGCATCCTTGTTGTGTTTTAAATTATGTTCTGCGTCTCTTCTGATTTCATTTTGCAGCCTGATGGAGTTGAAGGATTGCCTGGGCTCCTCCAGTCAGTGGTGTGAGATGTGTCCAGCAGGTAATGAACATCATGCACCCCATGTTGGTGCGCTGCTTGTATGCAGGTAGGTTTGCGATGTGATCCGACTCCCCCATGCTGACCATCCACAGCTAGATCAAGTTGCTCAGAGTCTGAGCCAGGCTCACCTTGAAAGGGCCAGCACATCCACCATGTCTCTGGCAACCTGTGCCACTGCTTCAGCACCCTCACTGTACAAGACATTTTCCTTAGATTTCACCTCCATTGTCCCTTGTTCTTTCCTTTAGGTATTGAAAGGCTGTTACCAGGTTCCCTTGGAGCCTTCACTTCTCCAGGAGGCTG
>NW_011180068.1:0-500 GCF_000146605.3 Meleagris gallopavo
GCATGAAATGGAAATGCACAATTAGAGAAAATAAAGTCATATGAATTGATCAGTTAAAAACTGGGAGGTAGTGGGATGCCAAACAGATGCAAGTAAATAAATGGTTGAATGAATGGTTGAATTTGTTTAAAGACTGTTCTTCCAGAACCACAACTGTCTCTTTCAGTTCTGCAGGGAATAATTAAAAATTAAAATAAGTAAAAAATAACAGTGATTTTTAAGGAAAAGTTATCTGCAAGTGAACCCTGTAGAGGCTGTGACACGGCAAAATCAAATGGAGCCTTAAGTTTTCAATTTTATTATATTTTCTTTAAAAGCCTGAGAAAAACAATGATAATGAGAAAATTATTGATCACATGTAACAATATACATATTTTTAAGAGAAGGTAACAAAATTTCCAAAATGTGCATTGTTTACCTGGGAATTACTTATCTCCATGATTACTTCAACCAAAAAAAAAAAGTAGTTAAAGTAGTTATTCCAGTGCATGCTATGTGTG
>NW_011180069.1:0-477 GCF_000146605.3 Meleagris gallopavo
GCGCTCAGCAGGCTGCCATTCCTCCCTGGTCAGCAGGGCTGTGTGCCCGTCATTGCCGTGATGAACAAACTGCTGCTTCACAAAGATCTCGGCCTGAGCAGAAATTTCTGCTTTGGAGTCGCGCTGCTACCAAGACAGAAGGCGATAACTGCACGCAGCAGGCTCCTGCTCGTAACATCCTTGCTGCTTCATTCTGGGTGCCGTCACTGAGCAGCATCTCATAGAAGTTCTTCCCTGGGCAGCTGGCTGCCTTAGTTGGAGCCCTGATGGCAATGACGTGATGATGGCAGGCTTAGTTTTGCTGTTTCTCCTCGTCAGAATACTCTGACTTTTGAAGGAAGCAGCTTCTTGGGTTTTTGTTTGTTTCTTTTCTTTAAATTTCTATTTAATTCATTTGGTAATGTCTCCATTCCGTATAGCTATAATGTCTTGAATATTATCTTTCGTAGTTGCTGAGAATTGTTTTAGAAATGTTAT
>NW_011180070.1:0-502 GCF_000146605.3 Meleagris gallopavo
TTGTTCGTTCTGCACCCTCTTGCCTAGTTCATAATTAAGTGAAATGCCGTTCTGAAACGATTCTAAAGAAACGTGTTCCACACCACTCGTCATCCTCAGCACCACACATCAACATTTCCCAAACACCTCCAGGGAATCTGACTCCAGTCCCTCCCTGGGCACTCTGTCCCAGGGCCCAACCACTCCTTTGGAGAAGGTTTTCCTGACATCCAGCCCAAAAGATCTCCTGTTGCTTTCCAGGTTCTTTCATTTCTTCACAAAGCTGTTTCCAAATCTTCATCTGGGAGGCAGCATGTGAACCTCATGGGATTCAACAAGGTCAAGTGTAGGGTGTTGCACCTGGGTCGGGGCAATCCCAGATATACGTGCAGACCGGGAGAAGAACTCCTCGAGGGCAGCCCTGCTGAGAAGGACGGAGGCGTCCTGGCGGGCAAAAAGCTTCACCTGAGCCAGCAGTGAGAGCTGGGCTTGTTCAGTCTGGAGAAGAGAATACTCTGGGGAC
>NW_011180071.1:0-445 GCF_000146605.3 Meleagris gallopavo
CCTTATTCAATACTATCCTGGAGAGGGAGAGAGTTTGTGAAATTGAAAAGGAGAGTCTCAGGGAAACAGTGCAAAATGAGCGAGAGAGTATCCTGGTCGAGAGAAACAGCCTCCAATCTGAGAGAGATGCCCTCCGAATTGAGAGAGACTCCCTGCAATCCAAACTCAACAGTCTTCAATCTCAACAAGACACCCTCCAATCTGAGCTAGATACTCTCATAATCGAACGAGACAGGCTCCGAGCTGAACTGGAGGATGAGAGCATTGGAACTGACCAACCTGATCAACTACAGGAAGCACCACAATTGATGTCACTTGCCCCTGTAAGAGGACGGAAAATGAAACGAATCTCGACTCAGTTAGAAGAGAAGAAAGAAGAGGAGAGAGGTCCAGAGGAGTGGCTCAAAGATCCACAAGAAGCACCCCTAAGTCCAGGGGAGGGCCC
>NW_011180072.1:0-502 GCF_000146605.3 Meleagris gallopavo
GCCCTCCAAATGGCTCTTCTGGTTTGAACAAACCACCAGCTCCGCCAAGATCCACGACGGGAATAAAACCAAGGTCTTTCACGAGGAGCAGAGCCCGGTTCACACCAACACACAGACCTCCAACTGGCTCTGCTGGATTGGACTAAACACCTGTCCTGGAAATGGAGATCAAAAACTTGTGCGTCCTGAGGAGAGGCTGCCCACCAACTGGCCCTTCTGGATTGGCCTTTCTCCACACCCCAAATGGGTCCCTGTCAGCAAGCCTGTTGTTCCAAAGGACCCAAAGCAGCAGTCCCCGCACACCGAGCAAAAGGCCTTCAGTCTGCCTGACACCCTGCACCACCTCTGGGACGTCCTTATGCAATACCCGGAAGCTATGATCTTGATCGGTTCTTTGGGAAACTGGTGTACGTCTCGCCTGATCAGGGTTGCCCACCGGCTCCTGAGAGCATTGTGAAGACACTAGGCACAGGTAAGCGATCGGGATTCATGCTGCACGGAA
>NW_011180073.1:0-480 GCF_000146605.3 Meleagris gallopavo
GCTTATCGGGCCTTATTCAATACTATCCTGGAGAGGGAGAGAGTTTGTGAAATTGAAAAGGAGAGTCTCAGGGAAACAGTGCAAAATGAGCGAGAGAGTCTCCTGGTCGAGAGAAACAGCCTCCAATCTGAGAGAGATGCCCTCCGAATTGAGAGAGACTCCCTGCAATCCAAACTCAACAGTCTTCAATCTCAAAAAGACACCCTCCAATCTGAGCTAGATATTCTCATAATCGAACGAGACAGGCTCCAAGCTGAACTGGAGGATGAGAGCATTGGAACTGACCAACCTGATCAACTACAGGAGGCACCACAATTGATGTCAGTTGCCCCTGTAAGAGGACGGAAAATGAAACGAATCTCGACTCAGTTAGAAGAGAAGAAGAAGAGGAGAGAGGTCCAGAGGGGTGGCTCCAAGATCCACAAGAAGCACCCCTAAGTCCAGGGGAGGGCCCTCAGTAAGACCACGGTCACCAACGCC
>NW_011180074.1:0-477 GCF_000146605.3 Meleagris gallopavo
GCAGGCCAGAAAGGATCGCTCCCCACTTTCTGTCACGCTCTCTCTCCCTGGGAGCGAAACAAATGTCGCTCCCCGAACTTCCAACAGCCTTATTAGAGAGGGTTTTGCTCTCCACTCTTTTCCTCCGAGCATGCACATGCGTAGCCATGGAGAACAATACCAAAAAAGAATTGCCGCTCGAAATGAAGGCAGAGACGTCGTATTCACAGCTAGGCCTAGTGCATTCTGCATGTACCCAAGGCGAAGTGCAAACCGCTCCTCTCCGACGTGCGGACACGAGACCGCTCGCGCGTCGGAGAAAAGCAGCAGGCACAAGTCGCCCGTTCTCGGCAAGTGAGAAACACGAGAGCGCTGCTGACGGCTGAAAGCGGCACTCGGGGAGAAGCGCGATTTCTCGACCAGCGTCGGCAAACTCTCCGGAGCGGTTCAGCGCGAGTGCCGCTTTCTACGCATGAGAGCGAAGCAGTGCAATTCCGA
>NW_011180075.1:0-476 GCF_000146605.3 Meleagris gallopavo
GAATCAGAGCCCTGCAGGGTGATGCTCTGCAAAACGAGCCCGCATCCCTTTCTCCGCGCTCATGCCGTGTCATTTCCAGGGAACGGGACAAACGGCCTCAGCTTCCACGGGAACAGAGTGATTTCCACAAAGCGCTTCTGTCCATCTGGCAGCCTGTGTGTCAAATGGTGACCAAAGGTGGCGCTGAAGACACCTGCGATGACAACAACATCTTCTACTGGGTGGACACCAACCTCTCCCAGATCATCACCTCCATTTTCTAGCAGTCATAAAATTAATAAAATCATCATTCCTACAGCCTGTGTCAGTATGGTTGCAGTGGGTTTGGGACAGTGGCAGCACTAAAGGCATTGGTGCAGGAGAGTGCTGCTGTACGGGGATTGGGGGCGATGTTCCCGGGGAGGGAGGAAGGGCGCTGGGCCGGGAGTAAAAGAGGCCGTCGGTGGCTGTGAAGTGTCCAGAGACAGCCATGCCCC
>NW_011180076.1:0-472 GCF_000146605.3 Meleagris gallopavo
GGGTTCCATCCTTGGGTTCGTGTTTGTGGCTGTACTCTGGATGCACTCGCACAGCTCCATGTCTCCCTGCACTGAGGACTCCACATCTGGACGCAGCACTGCAGGTGAGGCCTGACCAGCGCAGAGCAGAGGGATGGGGATCTCCTCCCTTGGCCCGCTGACTGCGCATCTTTGGATGCAGCCCAGGATACGGTTGGCTTTCTGGGCTGGAAGGGCCCACTGCTAGCTTGTGTCCAGCTCCCACCCACCAGTACTCCCAGGCCTTATGGAGCAGGACTACGCTCAGTCCTTTCATCCCCTAGCATGTTTTGGTGGTGGGTGTTCCCTCATCCCAGCTACTGACCCTGCACTTGGATTTGTGCCCACTGCTCAGCCTGTTGAGGTCTCTGTGGATGGCATCCCGTCCCTCTGCTGTGTCACTGCAGCCCACAGCTTGGTGTCCTTAGGGTGCACTCAACCCCACTGTTGATGT
>NW_011180077.1:0-432 GCF_000146605.3 Meleagris gallopavo
TCTTGAATCAACAGAGGGTGTCATGGGTCATCAGAGAGGAGATTTGAGGTGCCTAAGGGAGGGGATTTGGGGACTCCATGTTGGGTGGTGATGGAGGGGAACTGGGACTGAAGGAGGAGGGCTGAAGCAGATCCAAGTGAGGGGCAATTGGCTGCGATAAGGGAGGGGGTAATAGGAGAGTGACCTGGAGACATCGTGTGCGCGGAGGGGGAACAGAGGGTGAAAGGTTTGGCAGGAACTGGAGGGAGGAATTGGGAGAGAGCAGAGGGAGGGTATTGGGGGCTGCTTGGCAGCATGGGGAGCTCCGGTCCTTCAGGATTTTTGGTAGGAGGGCAGCACAGAGGAGATGGAGAGATCCATGGGTGCAGGACGTGGGGTGCAGGGCGATGGAGCTGGGGACCCCTCCAGCACTTAGGGGTGGCCTGTGCCAGG
>NW_011180078.1:0-499 GCF_000146605.3 Meleagris gallopavo
GTGTATATTGTAGCTGTATCTATCTGTTGGAGGTTGGTGGAGTCTGCATGATAGCAACTAGGGACACTAACTGTGATAAGATTCATGGAGTGAACGCCACTCCCAAATTCTTACGCGAACGGGCTCATGACACTGAGAGCCCATTATAACTGAGAAACAAGGGACCATCAGGAGCCATCGAAGGATGAGAGGGGGAAAAGGTATTATCTGCAAAATGCCAAGTTTGGAAGTTACATATGAAGCAAGGGAGAACGTAAATAAATGGAACAGGGAGCAGAAACTAAAGCAAATATACATATATATATTTTTTTTAAATAAGCTACAGAAATTGATTTTGCTTGGGTTTGTCAGGCACTCAGAACTATGCCACACACTGTGCACAGGGGTGGATGTGGAAATGCATCGTATTGCGTAGCTACAAGTCTGGGGGTCTGTACTCTTAGTGAGGAATCAGAGTCACCACCACACATTTGAAGCCCAGAATCATCACAGAATCAAA
>NW_011180079.1:0-346 GCF_000146605.3 Meleagris gallopavo
CACTTTCTGTCACGCTCTCTCTCCCTGGGAGCGAAACAAATGTCGCTAAACCCCGAAACTTCCAACAGCCTTATTAGAGAGGGTTTTGCTCTCCAACTCTTTTCCTCCGAGCATGCACAAGCGTAGCCATGGAGAACAACACCAAAAAAGAATTGCCGCTCGAAATGAAGGCAGAGACGTCGTATTCACAGCTAGGGCCTAGTGCATTCTGCATGTACCCGAGGCGAAGTGCAAACCGCTCCTCTCCGACGTGCGGACACGAGACCGCTCGCGCGTCGGAGAAAAGCAGCAGGCACAAGTCGCCCGTTCTCGGCAAGTGAGAAACACGAGAGCGCTGCTGACGGCT
>NW_011180080.1:0-375 GCF_000146605.3 Meleagris gallopavo
GGGAAGGAAGGAAGGGAAGGAAAGGAAAGCTCTAGTGCACGGTCCCTAAGAGCCGGGAGCCGCGGCCCCTGACAGCTCGATCGCTCAATCCATCACCGCAGTCAATCAAAGCGGCTTTTCCCGAGTTTGAAGGCGATGGAAGTGTCAATAACGGCGGCGGAGCGGCCTCGGCCCTATTGCACCGCGCTGGGGATTGGGGGGGGAGGGGGGCGAGGAGGGAGAAACCTGGGGCTGTCACTGGGGGTCACCTCCTCGCTCTCATCTTAAAAAATAAAATAAAAATATATATATTTGCAAATTAAAAAACAGCGACTGACGGTGGCAAAACGAGCGCTGCGGGCCCGGCTCCGGGGGGACCTTCCTGGCTCGGCCCCT
>NW_011180081.1:0-494 GCF_000146605.3 Meleagris gallopavo
ACTCCGCTTTCAGCCGTCAGCAGCGGTCTCGTGTTTCTCGCTTGCCGAGAACGGGCCACTTCAGCCGGCTGCTTTTCTCCGACGAGTGAGCGGGCACCTGTGCGCGCATCGGAAAGGAGCGGTTTGCACTTCGCCTTGGCTACATGCAGAATGCACTACGCCTACCTCTGAATACTATGTCTCTGCCTTTATTTCGAGCCACAATTCATGCTAGTGAGGTTTTCCACTGCTACACATCTGCATTCAGACAGGAAAAGAGTGGAAGGGAAAACAAGCTCTAATAAGGCATTTGCAAGTTCGAGGAGCGACAGCTGTAGTGCTCTCAGGGAGAGCGTTTCAGAAAGTGGGGAGAGATCCTTTCAGGACTGCGGAGAAAAAACCCCCCACTCGCAGGTAGTGCAGGAGGCTGAATTCGCACTTGTCGGCATCGGAATCGCACTCCTTCGCTCTCACGCGTAGAAAGCGGCATTCGCGCTGAACCGCTCCGGAGTCTT
>NW_011180082.1:0-500 GCF_000146605.3 Meleagris gallopavo
CAGCGAGGGGCCCAAAACCGAACACAATATTCAAGTGCAGTCTCACCAGGGCTGAGTACAGAGGGACGATCACTTCCCTGCTCTACTGGCTGCACTGCTTCTGATACAAGCCAGGATGCCATTCTCGGCCACTTGGGGACACTGCTGGCTCACTTTCAGCCAAGTGTTGACCAACACCCCCAGGTCCATTTCCTCTGCACAGTCTTCCAGCTACTCTGCCCAAGCCTGTAGCGTTGCCGGGGTTGTTGTGGCCGAAGTGCAGGACTCGGCATTTGGTCCTGCTGAACTTCATCCCACTGGCCTCAGCCCAGCTAGCCAGCCTGTCCAGATCCCTCTGGAGGGCCTTCCTTCCCCCAGGCAGACCCACGCTTCCTCCCAACTTGGTGTCATCTGCAAATTTAGTGAAGGTGCACTCCATGCCTTCATCCGGGTAATCAATAAAGACACTGGACAGGCCCCAGTACCAGCCCCTGGGGAACACCACTCATGACCAGTCTCCA
>NW_011180083.1:0-540 GCF_000146605.3 Meleagris gallopavo
AACCAGTGGTGTCTCCCAGGGGTCTGTGCTGGGTCCGGTCTTGTTCAACATCTTCATCAATGACCTTGATGAGGGGATAGTGGCCACCCTCAGCAAGTTTGCTGATGGTACGAAGTTGGGAGGATTGGCTGACACGCCTGAAGGCTGTGCTGCCATTCAGCGAGACCTGGACAGGCTGGAGAGCTGGGCAGTAAGAAACCGCATGAGGTTCAACAAAAGCAAGCATAGGGTCTTACACCTAGGGAGGAATAATTGCATGCACCAATACAGGCTGGGGGATGAGCTGCTGGAGAGGAGCTCTGCAGAGAGGGACCTGGGCGTCCTGGTGGACGACAGGTTGGCCATGAGCCAGCAGTGTGCCCTCATGGCCAAAAAGGCCAATGGCATTCTGGGGTGCATTTAAGAAGAGCGTGTCCAGCAGGTCGAGGGAGGTGATCCTCCCCTCTACTCTGCCCTGGTAAGCCTCATCTGGAGTACTGTGTCCAGTTCTGGGCTCCCAGTTCAAAAAGACAGGGATCTCTTGGAAGAGTCCAGCGGAGG
>NW_011180084.1:0-523 GCF_000146605.3 Meleagris gallopavo
CCTCATCTGGAGTACTGTGTCCAGTTCTGGGCTCCCCAGTACAAAAAAGACAGGGATCTCTTGGAAAGAGTCCAGCGGAGGGCCACAAAGATGGTGAAGGGCCTGGAGCATCTTCCCTATGAAGAAAGGCTAAGTGAACTGGGTCTGTTTAGCCTTGAGAAAAGACGACTGAGAGGGGACCTGATCCAGGTTTATAAATATCTGAGGTGTGGCGGCCATAGTGGTGAGGCCAGTCTCTTTTCAGTGGTACGTGGAGACAGGACGAGGGGAAACGGACATAAGCTGCAGCACAGGAAGTTTCGCACGAATGTGCGTAAGAACTTCTTCACGGTGAGGGTGACGGAGCACTGGAACAGGCTGCCCAGGGAGGTTGTGGAGTCTCCTTCTCTGGAGATATTCAAGTCTCGCCTGGACGCCTACCTGTGCGACCTGGTGTAGGGAACCTGCTTTGGCAGGGGGGTTGTCTCGATGATCTCTAGAAGTCCCTTCCAACCCCTACAATTCTGTGATTCTGTGATTCTGT
>NW_011180085.1:0-425 GCF_000146605.3 Meleagris gallopavo
TTGTTTGCTGGTGCAGCTGTGCTCTGCAGAACGCAGAGCTGTCAGGCAGACCGGGGCTCCTCTGCTGCCATCTGAGCAGGAATGAGAGCAGTAATGCTTTGTGTGAGCGCACTGCAGTTGAAACATCAGTTTCTGTTTTGGCTGTAGAACAGTGTCTTTTGGTTTTTGGGGCGTGGACATGGGCTAACAGGACAGTGCTGCTCCTGATGTCTGTGAAATCAACACACGATCTGTTGTTGCAGGGACGGAGCCTGCGCGTCCGTGGAATGGGGCTGGGCAGTGGGGGGAAACGGAAAGCCTCCGCAGGTAAGAAGCTCTTGTGAGCTGTGGTGTGGGTACCGCCTCTAAACAGGGCTGCACGAAGGGCTGTGTGTGATGGGAGGAGAGGAGGGAAAGGGCGCTGCAGGTCTGTGCTGACTGCAGAA
>NW_011180086.1:0-500 GCF_000146605.3 Meleagris gallopavo
GGCAAGGGCCAAGAGAACATGGAAGGAAATGCCAAGGATGACGGCCCAGACAATACGGCAGGGAACGCCAAAACTCAATGCCGACATGAATGTGGCAACACAAAGCCAAGGGGAATGGCCAAGAGAATGGGGCAAGGACACAAAAATCGAGAGGACAAGAGAATGTAATAGTGAAAACAGTGCAAGACCAGAGACAAGCAAGACACAGAACAAAGAGGATAGGCAGCCTTCTGGGCACCATGAAGCGCAATTCAGAGCTCTGGGGGAACCTATTGTGCCGGGCTCTGGAATGGGTAAACGCTGGCGGGTGTGCATCGCCTTACCTGCTGGGCGGACAGTGACCAGTCAGCAAAGTGAGGTTCCGGGGCATGCCGGGAAATGCACATTCCACTTCCTTGCTGTTTCCACAGAGACCAACACATCTCGCCGTGCAGTTGTTACGGCACTTGGGAGCACCGCAGCTCTGCTGCCACCTGTTGGACACAATACAGTCATGAAGG
>NW_011180088.1:0-360 GCF_000146605.3 Meleagris gallopavo
TTTAGGTATTGAAAGGCTGTTACCAGGTTCCCTTGGAGCCTTCACTTCTCCAGGAGGCTGAACAGCCCAGCTCTCCTTGCTTACAGGAGAGGGGTTCCATCCTTCGGTTCGTGTTTGTGGCTGTACTCTGGATGCACTCGCACAGCTCCATGTCTCCCTGCACTGAGGACTCCACATCTGGACGCAGCACTACAGCTGAGGCCTGACCAGCGCAGAGCAGAGGGATGGGGATCTCCTCCCTTGGCCCGCTGACTGCGCATCTTTGGATGCAGCCCAGGATACGGTTGGCTTTCTGGGCTGGAAGGGCCCATTGCTGGCTTGTGTCCAGCGTCCCACCCGACCAGTACTCCCACGGCCTTA
>NW_011180089.1:0-416 GCF_000146605.3 Meleagris gallopavo
CACTTTTGTCTCTAGATTGTGCTTCTCTGAGGCTGAGAAAGGAGGATCTGGGTTTTAAAATATCTGCTTGGTTTGGGTTCTTCTTTATGCAGCTGCTGTGTCAGCTCATGATGATGCAATAGGACCTGTAGTTACCCTTGCTGTCTGTAACTCAAACCTGCCAGATTCCTACTGTTAGCTCTATCAAGTTAAAAACACAACTTATTGAGGAAATGACTGGGTGTTGAATCCACAGATTACCACTGTGTCTTTAAAGGTTATTTTAGGCAAACTATTTTCAGGCCACTCATCAAATTCTTAGAAAAACAAACAAACAAACAAGCAAACAGAAACAGCTAAATTTGTTTTTTAAATCACACTGAGGAACAATAAATCCAAATAGATCAGAATAGTAAAATAGAATTTAAAAAAAAAAA
>NW_011180090.1:0-430 GCF_000146605.3 Meleagris gallopavo
CGCATCCAAAGATGCGCAGTCAGCGGGCGAAGGGAGGAGATCCCCATCCCTCTGCTCTGCGCTGGTCAGGCCTCACCTGCAGTGCTGCGTCCAGATGTGGAGTCCTCAGTGCAGGGAGACATGGAGCTGTGCGAGTGCATCCAGAGTACAGCCACAAACACGAACCCAAGGATGGAACCCCTCTCCTGTAAGCAAGGAGAGCTGGGCTGTTCAGCCTGGAGAAGTGAAGGCTCCAACGGAACCTGGTAACAGCCTTTCAATACCTAAAGGAAAGAACAAGGGAAAATGGAGGTGAAATCTAAGGAAAATGTCTTGTACAGTGAGGTGCTGAGGCAGTGGCACAGGTTGCCTTTCAAGGTGAGCCTGGCTCAGACTCTGAGCAACTTGATCTAGCTGTGGATGGTCAGCATGGGGGATCGGATCACATCGC
>NW_011180091.1:0-417 GCF_000146605.3 Meleagris gallopavo
GTGGGGACAGGGAAGGGTTGGGGTGGTACCGGCATCGGTCCGCGGACGGTGGGCTGCATCCAGGCGGGGTCCGGTGGCGGCACAGTCGCAGTAGCGAAAATGGCGTCGGGTGTCAGAGGCACCGTCAGCTCTCCTCGAGGGAATCTCTCTGTGGGGAAATGCCAGAAGGGGCGCTGGGCTGAGACCCGGGGCACTGGGGTGAGATCCGGGTCACGGGAGTGGGATCTGGGTCACAGGGGTGAGATCTGGGTCACAGGGGTGAGATCTGGGGTCACAGGGGTGAGATCTGGGGTCACAGGGGTGAGATCTGAGGGCACAGGGGTGAGATCTGGGTCACAGGGTGAGATCTGGGCGCTGGGGTCAGCTGGAGCATCAGAGCCAGGGGAGCCTGCTGCCTTACCTGCCATGACAGCTGGA
>NW_011180092.1:0-388 GCF_000146605.3 Meleagris gallopavo
GCTACCTTGGGCCCAAACATTGGACAGCTTCTCCCACAAGTACTACTTTTCCATCCAAAACAGGACATCTTCTCCCCAGAGAATGCTATTTTCTCCCGGAAACAAAGCAGCTTTCTCACAAATGGGTGGCATTTTCCAACCAACGTAATGCTACTCTCTCCCAGAAAGAGCACTTTTCTGACAAGTACTTTCCCTTTTCTCTCAAAAATACTGCTAGGCACTCCTCAACAGGACATTTTCTCCCATCTACACCCCGTTTTCTCCCCCAAAGGACCCCCTTTTTCACACCAAAAATACCACACTTGCCCTCCAAGAGAAGTCAGTCTTTCCCACTATTGTCCACTTTTCTCCCACGTACTTGTCATTTTCTCCCAGAAATACCACATTT
>NW_011180093.1:0-348 GCF_000146605.3 Meleagris gallopavo
CCGCCGCCAGGAGGAGAAGCGGGCGGCTCCTGACAGTGGAGTCTTCCCGCCTAGGTGAGGAGGAGCACGGAAAAAAGGAGGAGGGAGGGAGCGAGCCGCCTCCCAGCCGGGGTGTCAGGCCGGGATGTGAGGGGAGAAGCGAGGCCCGGTGCCCGCTCCCTCCTCCCCGCCGCTCTCCGGTTGTCTTTCCCGATCTGGGCTCTCACCTGACCGGGTCCCGGGGAAACCGAGAAGGCCAGGTCGGACTGCGTGCTCTTGCGGGTGCAGTTGGGGGCCGCGCAGAAGTTCGGCATGGCCCCCCAGATCGGTGGGGCTGCCCCTTTAAATCCGCCGGGCCACAGGGGGGGG
>NW_011180094.1:0-455 GCF_000146605.3 Meleagris gallopavo
TTAAACTTCTCAGGAAGAGGGCAAGGAAGACCAGGCCAGTGCAGGAAACACCGGAGCACATGGCAGCGTCACCACTTGGTGCTGAGTCCAGGCTTCCTGAGGAGCCTCCCATCAACCGCTCTGGACTGCTGCCACCCATAGAGGAAGAAACGGGGTCTCCCAAGTTTCAGCCTCCAAAGACCAAAGACCCCCCCCGCAGGAAGGGCTCACCCTAGCCATGCTGATGCGGGCAAGGGGTGCCCAGGACAGACAGAGCTCCACTGGAGGCTGCAAAACAGATGCGTGAATCCCATCTGCATCATATCCAATACTAAACCAGGCTGCCCAGGGCCCCATCCAGCCTGGCCTCAAACACCTCCAGGGATGGACGGGGCATCCACAACCTCTCTGGGCAGCTGCTTCCAGCATCTCATCACTCTCCAATCTGACATCCCATCTTCAACTCAAAACCATTT
>NW_011180095.1:0-377 GCF_000146605.3 Meleagris gallopavo
TGGCCACATCACTGCACGTTGACACAAACATGGCCACATCACTGCATATTGACACAAACACGGCCACATCACTGCACGCTGTCACAAACACGACCACATCACTGCACGCTGTCACAAACACAGCCACATGACTGCCTGTTAAATTAGACTGGTAGCATGATCCGTGTGCCATGCCTCACTGGTGGAACAGTACTGCCGAAGTAGGAACAGGAATGCTGCCAGCTTACACTCTAATGTAGGCTACAAATTAGGGGCAAGAGCTTTTCAGCTTAGTGCATGGAAAAAAGTCACTGTTCATGTAGGAAATTCAGCACCTCTCTAAGCCTAGAGACAAAGGGAAACTGTAGAACATTCCTTATGTTTTCCACTAGTTGGCT
>NW_011180096.1:0-536 GCF_000146605.3 Meleagris gallopavo
GGTGCTGGGTGGTCGCTGGGAGGTATCTCAGCAGAAAAGCTGAGCTGGGGAGGATTTTCCAGCCCTTCTGAATGGCTGTAACCAGAGAAAACATGTTCTTGTTGAAATTCCATCCCACAATTCAGTGAGGATGATGAAATGTCATTCTTGCCCTGGAAAATTGCTGCCAAGCTCCCACCTTCATGTCAGACCTTAAAAAGGAAGCGGAGCGCAGACTTCATAGAGTGCAACTTGTGCCTCACTGCTCCGTGCATTGCTTGGTGTGCCAAACCCAGCAGGTGTTTCAGCAGACCGTGCTGAAGTCACGGCAGAGAGCTCAGCTGGGGACATGGACGGTCAGCACACTTGTGTGGGAAAAGGGGCCCTGGGGGCACTTGCTGACGGAAGCCATGGCAGTCAGACACAAGCTGCAGCTAGTGATGAGCAGGCAGTTCTTGCAGCCAGCTGACTTCCAAGCATTGCCTTCCTCAAGAGACTACTTGCGTGGCAGCAGAAAGCTGGGAAAATGCTTCTTCCTCATGATTTTTCACTTGTTG
>NW_011180097.1:0-411 GCF_000146605.3 Meleagris gallopavo
AAATCTTGGCATCCGTGCCCCGGGAGGAGGAAAGGGTAGCTACTGGGCATGCTGCCTGCCTCCACCACAACATGCACCTGCAGGGTCGCCAGCCCCAGAAGGAGTCTGTGGCTGCCAGTCGGAACAAAACACCTCCTCTGGAGGAAGGCAAAGCACTGGCAGTCATGCCAAGGAGGAGGGAAGGGTAGCTACTGGGCATGGATCCACCCAACCAGCAGAGGAAAAGCCTCCAGGCCAGCACAGGAAATGCCTCCAGGCCAGCACAAGGCAAGAGGCAAGGATGCCCACGATGCCTGGACCCACCTGTGAATCCGAGAAGGAGCTGCAAATGCAGCAAGCACTGCACGAAAGCCGAGAGCTGCCTGCACTTCCAGAAGCCTGGAAAGGAAAAACAACAACAGTCAAGGCACA
>NW_011180098.1:0-442 GCF_000146605.3 Meleagris gallopavo
AATACAGATAATTGCTGGCTTATCTACTGTAGGAAGGGTTCGATGTCTGCGTTTAGAAGACAATTTCTTTCTGTTTACAGAGGAGATCTTTCATGGCTGACATTATTCACACTGTTTTCCAGGAAACAGTAAAACAAATTCAAAAGACAGTGAGTTCACAATTCTGTCACATATGACATGAAACAAGAAATGCCACAGAAATGCTCAGATAGAACGGAAGTGGTTCCAAAATCCAGCAAGAACACTTCAGAATGTTCTAAACCTTCCGTACTTGACGTATCTGCTGGGTACGTAGGAAATTAATGCCTTTCAACTATCAATCATGGAGGCATTGCCGCCAGCTTACAGTCCAAGTAGTGAACCACAGTCCACGTATTGATGGCTACAGTTCTTCTGTTTGTAGAGTACAGAGGGTGTTTGACTAGAGCTGACAAGATCATGG
>NW_011180099.1:0-452 GCF_000146605.3 Meleagris gallopavo
AAACGTGACCACCAGTTCTTCCAGTTAAGCTCAGGCCCTTGGAATTATGGGTTTCCATTTTTGTTGGGCTGTCCATCTGCAAGGCAGATGGGAAGTACAGGAGGCGCAGCCTGCTGCTCCTCTTCCTTATGCTGCCCTCCCCTGCACAGCCCTGCTCACCGGGTTGCTTATCTGGAATTGGTTTCCTTGGCCATTTGGGTCTCAATCTGCAAGCAAAGCACAGTTGACAAGGCCACTGCAATCTGGTCGTGTGGTGCCAGCACCTGCAGTGGGTTCAGGAGTCAGCAAAGGAGTGGAAAAGCTTTGGGGTAAGTACAAGGGACATTTCATACTTTTTTGGGAGCAAAACAGGCTCCATTTTGAAGCTGACTTATCTTTGTTTGTCGGACATTAAACACCAGTGATATTTCCCTGCAATCAGGTGGTATGGGGCCAGGACCTGCAGTGGAGTC
>NW_011180100.1:0-450 GCF_000146605.3 Meleagris gallopavo
TCCTGCTCCATAAGGCCTGGGAGTACTGGTGGGTGGGAGCTGGACACAAGCCAGCAATGGGCCCTTCCAGCCCAGAAAGCCAACCGTATCCTGGGCTGCATCCAAAGATGCGCAGTCAGCGGGCCAAGGGAGGAGATCCCCATCCCTCTACTCTGCGCTGGTCAGGCCTCACCTGCAGTGCTGCGTCCAGATGTGGAGTCCTCAGTGCAGGGAGACATGGAGCTGTGCGAGTGCATCCAGAGTACAGCCACAAACACGAACCCAAGGATGGAACCCCTCTCCTGTAAGCAAGGAGAGCTGGGCTGTTCAGCCTCCTGGAGAAGTGAAGGCTCCAAGGGACCTGGTAACAGCCTTTCAAATTACCTAAAAGGCAAGAACAAGGGAAAATGGAGGTGAAATCTAAGGAAATGTCTTGTATAGTGAGGTGCTGAGGCAGTGGCACAGGTTGCC
>NW_011180101.1:0-405 GCF_000146605.3 Meleagris gallopavo
TCACCCTGCTCTCTTTCTCCCGGAGCCCAGACGAACTCTGGGTCACTGCTGACTTTCTCACAGCCTCTGTGTTCCATCTCTGTGTCCACAGGCAAATGAGATGCCAGCAGGCACCGTGGAGCTGATATGTGCTGGATTAGCAAAAAGGGATCAATGCATTAGCATAAGGACCAATATATTGCATTAGGAAATGGAATCAGTGTGTGCTGATGGTAAACCTTCCCAGTTGAGCTTTGCTTGGTGTGTGAACAGCCCTGTTTGATCAATGATCCTGTTTCACAGAAGCACTGAAATGACTTGAAGGAGGCCATGCGGTGTCAGGGGCTGTGCTGGGGGCACATCTCTGTCCCACTGCACGCATGCTGCCCCACACAGTGCCTGCACTGAGCTGCCAGGGGCTGCCTG
>NW_011180102.1:0-493 GCF_000146605.3 Meleagris gallopavo
CCCTCTGACGAGAAGCAAGAGCAGTTTCTTTTTAATGTTAGATGTCAAAGACCAGCGGAGCAGCAGAGTAGCATGGCCGTAGCTGACACACTCAGCATTTCGGGGCACACGAGAAAGCAGAAGGGTGTGTTTGCTTTTATTCTGTCTCCTGGATCCGCCAGTTTGAAGGACATTTTTGTTCTCCATCCATGCTGGTGATGTAAGGTATCCGAGCTCACAAATAAGTTAACTTCACTGGTGTTGTACATCTGATTCTAGGGAATGAGTGTGTCTACTCTAAAAGAGGATCAGTGCCCGAGAAGTGTTTCTTTTTGGCCACCAAGGAAATTCAGAACGGTAGGATCAGATGGACTCACTTCTGGTGTATTTTGGGGTGAGAAATCAACACATTTATCCATAATTAGAGTAACCTAGGGCAGCCTGTTGCTGAGGCTTATAGGAAGATTCACTCTCAGCTATTGGAACAGAATATGCCTGATAGCTTTTTTCCACC
>NW_011180103.1:0-386 GCF_000146605.3 Meleagris gallopavo
CAGCAGCACAAAGGCAGCGTGTTCCTAGCGAAGGCCACAGCGTAAGCACACGTGAACTTGGAAGGACTCCTTTGTACGTCTGCAGGAACTGGTTTTGAGTGGAGAATTTTCTGGAGTTGTTTCCAGTTGTTGCTCGGAGGAGCTGAGGCTTTTCTCCTCGTGTCTTTGCAGGAGAGCAGAGCGGAGGGAACGTCTGTGGTGAGATGCTCAGGTGAAATTGCCTTCCCGCCCAGCAGCCTGTTTGTGTCCATGTGATGCCCGGTGGAGAGAAGCCTGGTGTTCTGTGAGTAAGCCTGGCAGACGGGATAATGGTTCTGGCCTTTTGGGCAAGTGTGTGAGGAGAGGTCTTTGGACAGGCTGTCCTTTTGTTGGTTGTTTTTTTTTTT
>NW_011180104.1:0-508 GCF_000146605.3 Meleagris gallopavo
TAAGACCTTTTTCTCCCAGAAATGACAGTTCTCTTAGGAATACCTCCCAATTCCCCCTAATCTACTACACCACACCCCGCAGTATGTCAGTTTCTCCCCAAACTAGGACACTTTCTCCCAAAACAGCCACTTCTTCCCCCCAAAGTACACCGTTGGCTTCCAAAAAGAAACGCATTCTCTCCCAGAAATACCTCCCTTCTCCAATACAATGACATTACCTCCCAGTAATGCTACCTTGGGCCCAAACATTGGACAGCTTCTCCCACAAGTACTACTTTTCCATCCAAAACAGGACATCTTCTCCCCAGAGAATGCTATTTTCTCCCGGAAACAAAGCAGCTTTCTCACAAATGGGTGGCATTTTCCAACCAACTATGCTACTCTCTCCCAGAAAGAGCACTTTTCTGACAAGTACCTTCCCTTTTCTCTCAAAATACTGCTAGGCACTCCTCAACAGGACATTTTCTTCCCATCTACACCCCGTTTTCTCCCCCAAAGGACCCCTTTT
>NW_011180105.1:0-499 GCF_000146605.3 Meleagris gallopavo
CAGAGGCCGCCCCTAAGTGCTGGGAGGGGTCCCCAGCTCCATGCCCTGCACCCCACATCCTGCACCCATGGATCTCTCCATCTCCTCTGTGCTGCCTCCTCCAAAATCCTGAAGGACGGAGCTCCCCATGCTGCCAAGCAGCCCCAATACCCTCCCTCTGCTCTCTCCCAATTCCTCCCTCCAGTTCCTGCCAAACCTTTCACCCTCTGTTCCCCCTCCACGCACACGATGTCTCCAGGTCACTCTCCTGTTACCCCCTCCCTTATCGCAGCCAATTGCCCCTCACTTGGATCTGCTTCAGCCCTTCTCCTTCAGTCCCCGTTCCCCTCCATCACCACCCAACATGGAGTCCCCAAATCCCCTCCCTTAGGCACCTCAAATCTCCTCTCTGATGACCCATGCCACCCTCTGT
Source organism: Meleagris gallopavo (assembly GCF_000146605.3). Taxonomy (NCBI): domain Eukaryota; kingdom Metazoa; phylum Chordata; class Aves; order Galliformes; family Phasianidae; genus Meleagris; species Meleagris gallopavo. The sequence goes on from NW_011180105.1 coordinate 413, forward strand.
TGATTCAAGAAGCCCTCTGACCGTCAGTGAAGATCTCTGGTGATCAGTGGAGCCCTCTGACAGCCAACAAAGCCTTCAGATGACCAC
>NW_011180106.1:0-477 GCF_000146605.3 Meleagris gallopavo
TCCACAGTGGCATGGCCACTGCTGAATGCTTTAAATCAAGCAGAGACAAGATCAGGTAATTTAGAAAATGAAAATCAGCTCCTAAAAGCTCGGATTGACAAATTGGAGCAAGAACTTAATGTATTGATGGGAAAAAAACCAGTTTTACAGTCTCTAGGCCAGGTCCGTAGTATTTCAATAGACGACAGTCATATCTCTGAAGTAGCGGACCTGGTTCAAGAGGAAAACGGGATTTCCAAATCAGACCTAGAGGTTCCAGTCATGGCGGATCCCCTGCAACTCCGTCCTATTATAACTCAAAAAACGAAAAGGTGCAAGATAGACCGGCAGGGGTGCCCCCTGACCAATGGCCCCCTGCCGAAACGTATTTGCATGTGACAGCCAGACCATACACTCCTACTAATGGACCTGGTGCAGCGATTTTGGCAGAGGCCGAGAGAGAGTATACCTGCATGGCTGCTCAGGTTATGGGATTCA
>NW_011180107.1:0-551 GCF_000146605.3 Meleagris gallopavo
TAGAGAAACGAGACGGCTGCTGGTGTACAGACTGTGACAGGAACGGTGTAAGAGTCTGCAGAAAACGGGCTTCTCCCAGAGGAGAGCTACGTGCAAACACTCCTGTTTGAAAGGTACTTCCCCCAGATCTTTGGTGATTAATAAATTGTACTTTACTGAAGGTGCTTTGTGTTGGCCACCGTCATTCCATACTGCACTGCAGCGCACAGCGTGGATATCAGAGCTAGTGGCAGCACGGCACTGAATATCCAGGTACTTCGCAGCACCCCAGAAGGTGGGCAGGGGAGGGTGCAAAGGTGTGAGACTGAAAGGGAGAAGGTTTGCGGTGGAGGGGCGAGGAAAACGTACTCTGAAGCACTTGCGTGAGAACTCTCACTGGCAACAGCGAGCAAGTTTTAAGTGACCGAAAGCAGAACAAACGTGGGGTGCAGCTGACGGTGTGTTTACCCATTCCGTGCTTCCTGGCAGCAGACGGACGGTTGCTGGGCTCCATCTGCAGCTCTTCTCCTCGGCGCCGTGAGAACCGTCCCGTCGCCCACAGGCTGAGCCGC
>NW_011180108.1:0-416 GCF_000146605.3 Meleagris gallopavo
AGGCTCACCTTGAAAGGGCCAGCACATCCACCATGTCTCTGGCAACCTGTGCCACTGCCTCAGCACCCTCACTGTACAAGACATTTTCCTTAGATTTCACCTCCATTTTCCCTTGTTCTTTCCTTTAGGTATTGAAAGGCTGTTACCAGGTTCCCTTGGAGCCTTCACTTCTCCAGGAGGCTGAACAGCCCAGCTCTCCTTGCTTACAGGAGAGGGGTTCCATCCTTGGGTTCGCGTTTGTGGCTGTACTCTGCATTCACTCGCACAGCTCCATGTCTCCCTGCACTGAGGACTCCACATCTGGACGCAGCACTGCAGGTGAGGCCTGACCAGCGCAGAGCAGAGGGATGGGGGATCTCCTCCCTTGGCCCGCTGACTGCGCATCTTTGGATGCAGACCAGGATACGGTTGGCTTT
>NW_011180109.1:0-352 GCF_000146605.3 Meleagris gallopavo
GATCTAGCTGTGGATGGTCAGCATGGGGGAGTCGGATCACATCGCAAACCTACCTGCATACAAGCAGCGCACCAACATGGGGTGCATGATGTTCATTACCTGCTGGACACATCTCACACCACTGACTGGAGGAGCCCAGGCAATCCTTCAACTCCATCAGGCTGCAAAATGAAATCAGAAGAGACGCAGAACATAATTTAAAACACAACAAGGATGCACACAATGCCCTTAAAAAAACACCGCATGGATGCAATTAGCACATGAATTCCAGCCATCCAGCTTGAGATCCTCCAGAAAAGCAGAGCTCACAGCTCTGAAAGAAAGCAGGAATCACTCACCCCATTCTAAGGCT
>NW_011180110.1:0-511 GCF_000146605.3 Meleagris gallopavo
CAGAGCCCTGCGCCGGCCCCGGGGCCTTGTGCGAACGGACTGTTGTTTCTGCGTCAGATCTTCAAAAGAGCCATTGGTTTGAAGAAGCAGAACATCGTGCATCTGTTCTCTGCGACTTATCCTTAGAAAGAGTTGATCTAAGAAGTCAAATACTGTATGTGGTAGCGGCGTGTTTTAGAAACATTACTACTGAATTAGGTGATTCATTCTTTCTTGCAAAACTGTGCCAGTCGGTAAGTGTTCCAAACAATGCGGGTATAGCGTTAGGGATTAGAAAACATATCGTAGAGTTGTTCTGCTAGGATAAGAAACTGCCAGCGAAAGAAGAACAGATTTAGCAAACATCAAAGAAGGCAGGGCCTCTCCACAAGGCCGGACTGCCTCACTCCGTGAGAAGGCTGGGACGTGACAGGCAGGCACCAAGACACTGCCCTGTCTTTCTCCCGAGCTCATCTTGGTGGGAAGAAGGACAAGGCAGATATCCGCAAAATAATGATCAGGTGTGGAATAA
>NW_011180111.1:0-500 GCF_000146605.3 Meleagris gallopavo
GGGCCCTTCCATTCAAGAAGGACAGGGAACTGCTTGAGAGAGTGCAGGACAGAGCCACAGAGATGATGCAAGGAGTGGAACACCTCCTTACGAGGAAAGAATGAGGGAGCTGAGTCTCTTGAACTTGCAGGAGACAGAGGGCTCATAAACATTCATGAATGTTTACAAATACGTAAAGGGTGAGCATGAGGAGGATGGAGCCAGGCCCTTCTCAGTGACACCCAACGATAGGACAAGGGGCAGTGGGCGCAGACTGGAACACAGGAGGTTCCACATAAATATGAGAAAAAATTTCTTTACAATGAGGGTAACAGAACACTGGAACTGGCTGCCCAGAGAGGTTGGCTCTCCTTCTCTGGAGACATTCAAAGCCCACCTGGAAGTGTTCCTGAGTCACCTCATACAGGAGCTGCTGCTCTGGCAGGGGGGACTGGGAAGAGATGATCTTTAGAGGTCCCTTCCAATCCCTGACATTCTGTGATTCCATACTAAGGCACATA
>NW_011180112.1:0-478 GCF_000146605.3 Meleagris gallopavo
TTTAGAGATGATCGAGTCCAAGCCCCTGGTAACACAGGTTCCCTACAAAAGGTTGCCCGGGTCGGCGTCCAGCCAGGTCTTGAATCTCTGCTTAGAAGGAGACTCCACAACCTCTCTGGCAGCCTGTTCCAGTGCTCCATCACTCGCAGGAAAGTTCTTCCACACGTTTGCGTGGATCTTCCTATGTTCCAGTTTGTAGCCATTGCTCCTTGACCTATCACTGAAGAGAGTCTGGCCTCATCAAATTGCCGCCTGCACTTCAGGTATTGATAATCACTGATCAGATCTTCTCTCAGCCTTTGCTTCCCCAGGCTGAACAGCCCCAGGTCTCTCAGCCTTTCTTTGGACAGGAGATGCTCCAGGCCAGTGCTCATCTTCGCTATACATAAATGTCAATGTAAAATGTGCCTCGAGTGAGACGGAAGTTCTGTCATTCAGTAGTCACCGTTGCTGCAGAGACATTCCAGATAAAATGTAG
>NW_011180113.1:0-332 GCF_000146605.3 Meleagris gallopavo
CGCAGTGAAAGGAAGAGAAGAAGAGGAGCTCGAAGGAATGCAGAGAAAACGACGTTGAAAGGAGAGAAGAGAAGAGAAGGCGTGCTTTTAGAACAGATGAAAAGTAATGCAAAAGGCGTGGTCTGGAAAAGAAAAAGAACCACGAAAAAGGAAAGGAAACAGGAGAAGGAAAAGCCAAAGGAGCAGTAAACAAATGCGAAGAGGAAAAGAAAAATAGCAAAGTAATGCAGGAAAAAAGTACAAAAGAGAAAAGCAAAAGGCGTAGACTGCAAGAATATGGCAAAGGAAAGAATTCAGAGAAACACAGGGAGACAATAAAAAAGCCAACAAAA
>NW_011180114.1:0-548 GCF_000146605.3 Meleagris gallopavo
AAATCATTAATTAGATTCCTATCCTCTCTAGGGTACCTTGTAGGTTCTGACTAAGGTTCAGATATTTTAAGTTTACCGTCTGGAATTAAAGCCAGTTCACCAGTTTCTTTTCCTTCAGCTGCCTGTTCTGCCACCTGATCCACCATCATGTTACCCGTTTCCTGTACAGTGTCACTCTTCTGACGTCCTTTACAATGTATAACAGCCATGCTGCTCTTTGGTAGATTTACATCATGCTGAATGTTTTCCTTCTGTGTAAGCAGCCCTCGCTCTTTCCAGATGGTACCATGAGTGGGTACCACCCCAAAGCACATCTAGCATCTGTCCATATATTTGAGGTTCTTGTCAAGGCGGTTATTTCAGCCTCCTGAGTGGAGGTCCCCCCAGGAAAAGGTCTTGCTTCAGTTACCTTGTCAGTAGCAGTTACTGCATATCCTGCCTTACTGTTTCCTTGTCTTCACAAAACTCCTTCCATCGATGAATGCAGGAATCCTCAGCATCGTCCAGCAGTTCCTCCTGTAGGTCTGACCAACTGGCACAGACAGTCT
>NW_011180115.1:0-343 GCF_000146605.3 Meleagris gallopavo
CCCGATGTAATCGACCTGCCATCGCTGGAGAGGATTATGTCCTCTAGCAAGATGGGCTGTTGTTTCGGGCAAAGGCTCTCGGTCGTCAGTCTTGGAGCAAGCGTCGCAATCCCGGCATGCCTGGACCATGTCAGCTAGCTGTATGGGCAGTCCCCACGCTTTGGCAGCTGCCCACATTGCCTTTTTGTCCCGCATGCCGTAGCTTCTGATGTAACCAACGGGCGATGTTCTGGGATGGTGAAGGCTCAATCCATCGAACTCGGGCCAGCATGTCGGCTTCATCATTTCCCGGTGACTGTAGGGCTGATGACCAGAAACAATGGTAGACACGTACAGTCCTGTG
>NW_011180116.1:0-472 GCF_000146605.3 Meleagris gallopavo
TTCTCCCCGTGAGTCTTTGAGCCTTCACGATCACCGGAAGGAATGAAATGTCATCAAAACGTTCCAGTGTTACTGTCAGATCATGTGTAACACCCGGTGATGGTCTGCATGGGACTGATGGAACATAGGACGGACCTGCACCTCACGACCGTATGCCTCCAGTAACATCATCGAGTGCTGGCCCATAGAAGGAAGTCAACTTTCACCGATCGTCATCACTCATCTTGAAATTTACCAACGTGTGGCGATGAAATTGTATAAGCGTCGCGGTGTATTGGATCTGTGTATTAGGGAAAGCTCACCCTTTAGTCAACCTAACCATTGGCTCACGCCGTGAAGGGGTGGAGTGTATGGGGCTGCTGAATCACGGCCTGACCCTTTGATTGATCACCTGAGGCGAGCAATGAGTCAGCCAGGGGAGCACAGGTGAAGGCAATTCAGCTGTGCTGCAGGAAGGGTGGAGCCTGGCTGC
>NW_011180117.1:0-510 GCF_000146605.3 Meleagris gallopavo
TCTCTCGGCCTCTGCCAAAATCGCTGCACCAGGTCCATTAGTAGGAGTGTATGGTCTGGCTGTCACATGCAAATACGTTTCGGCAGGGGGCCATTGGTCAGGGGGCACCCCTGCCGGTCTATCTTGCACCTTTTTCGTTTTTTGAGTTATAATAGGACGGAGTTGCAGGGGATCCGCCATGACTGGAACCTCTAGGTCTGATTTGGAACTCCCGTTTTCCTCTTGAACCAGGTCCGCTACTTCAGAGATATGACTATCGTCTATTGACCTGGCCTAGAGACTGTAAAACTGGTTTTTTTCCCATCAATACATTAAGTTCTTGCTCCAATTTGTCAATCCGAGCTTTTAGGAGCTGATTTTCATTTTCTAAATTACCTGATCTTGTCTCTGCTTGATTTAAAGCATTCAGCAGTGGCCATGCCACTGTGGATGCAGCTAATTGCTTTTCCTTCGTAGTTAAGACATCTTTGTCCAGTCCCTGAAGTATTCTGTTAAGCGTACTGGGGAAAT
>NW_011180118.1:0-430 GCF_000146605.3 Meleagris gallopavo
TGGTTCTGGCCGGGTGCTGCGTGGCCCCGACCCTAGCTCTCACCCCTGTCCCGGGGTGTCCCAGTGTCGGGCACGTTCCCGCAGCCCCGCTCCCTCCGGGTAGTCGGGGTTGCTAAAGGCACCCGACAGCCAGCACCAGCCTTAGCTTTTCCCCGCGCGGCCCCTTTAAGGCCGCGGGAGGTTCCCGCCGCATGTCGCGCGTGGGAGTCACGTGGGCGGGACGTGGAAGCAGCATATTGGCTCCCCGCCCCCCTTCCATTGCAATCAGCTGTTACTGGGGCGAAGGGCAGGAAACTGCCTTAAAGGGGCAGCGCGGCGCCGCCCGCACCGCACTCCCAGCTTCGGGGCGCGGCCCCTTTAAGGAAGTTGCCCAGTCATCGCGCGGCGCTGCCAGCCTCCGGGGTCAGGCGGGTTCCCGAAGCCCCGCCCC
>NW_011180119.1:0-493 GCF_000146605.3 Meleagris gallopavo
TATCAGAAGACTGTGGTGGTGAGATTTGGCTCTGTGAGATGACTTGAAAGCTGTTTCTTCACTCTAGGTCTTGTTCTTGCAGCTGGGACACCTTGATGAAGACTGTGTAACAGAACTGTCTGTGTTTCACAGCCAGAGCAGAGAGAGTATGTCGGCATTGATGTCAGAGGTAAGAAATGGATGTCAGTAATTCATTGCATTTAAGCTCACTGCTGCAGGAAATAACCTGACTGTATTAACAGAATCTAATGCTTGCTTATTCTCCAACGTGAAATATTTCATACTTTTCAGAGCTAAGGTACCCCTGCTGAACTCCACAGTCTATCTGTAGCTAATAACTACATTTCTGAAGTTCACATTTATTCCATTTTTCTCCTTTAGTTTTGTTTTCTAAGCCTTTCTGTTATTTTCTTGGCATGTGTTAAAATCCTTGTGAACCTCTGGAAGTCCAGACAGACTCAAAACAGAAACTTATGGATGAACAACAGATGTC
>NW_011180120.1:0-520 GCF_000146605.3 Meleagris gallopavo
AAACGTAGCTGCTCTTCTCCGCTGGACAGGCACCCGGAACTTGAGCATCAGCAGTCAAACCCCCAGTACATTGCATGATGTTATGATGTGGAATACCGATAATGAAAAATCATGAAACCATGACATTCCACCCCTTATTCCACATCACTACATCATGCTTAATATAGACAAACAAAATATAAACACACGCACTAGGAATTACTGACTGTACTCCCTCAACATCAAGTTCCCTTGCGGTACACATTGAACATCCCCGTTTTCCTGCATCACCCACCAAGTGGACCCAGGTCCCTGGGCAAAAACAGTTCCACGAAGAGGTTTGTCCTTCTCAGAGGCTGGAATAACCCAAACTGCCTTTCCCAACATATTCTTTCCATGTACAACAGGGACTTTATCTCCCTCTACGGTATGTAGGGAGCTGGACTGGGTTGGACCACCACGATTGATAGATCCTCTGGTATTGACTAACCAGGTGGCTTCTGCCAAATGCTTCTCCCAGTGCTTAAATGTACCGCCTCCC
>NW_011180121.1:0-539 GCF_000146605.3 Meleagris gallopavo
GCAAAGTAAAGAGAGAACAAAGCTCACCAGTGCTTAACAATGGAAAGAAAGAACCAAAATTTAACAGCAATGCAAGGCCCCGATACCAACAATAACCAAAGAGCAAACCAAAGCAAGAAAAACCAGGAAAAGGAAAGAGAGAGTATGTAAAAAAAAGCCAAGCAGAGCAAAGCAAAATCACTTGAAATCCTCACAAACAGAGGGGAATACGCTCAGGAAAGGAAAAAGCAGTTCCAAGAATAGAAACAAAAGGGAAATAAAACAACCCTGGAATAAAACCCAATGCATTGCAATGCAGAAGGAGCAGGAAACCAAGGCAGAAACCACAGAAAAACAACATGGAAAACAAACCGAGGAAACCAACATCAACCCATGCAGCAGCAGCAGCCTCTGCAGCAACATGAAAATGCAAAAAAAATACTAGGTCATGGCAAAGCATGGATGACCACCGAGTGTGCAGGAGGCCAAAATCTTGGCATCCGTGCCCAGGAGGAGGAAAGGGTAGCGTACTGGGGCATGCTGCTGCCTCACCACACATG